>NW_026137518.1:0-25280 GCF_009805555.1 Andrographis paniculata | reverse complement strand
TTGTTGTAGAGTGTTCGAAATTAGTATATTTAGCGCTTTTGTTTTTTCAATGTTTTTCCTTTATATTATATAGCGTGTTATAGATTATACTTACTTTGTGCTCTATAGTTCTTTAATTGAAGTGCTTTTCGTATTGTTGTAGAGTGTTCGAAATTAGTAATTTAGCGCTTTTGTTTTTTCAATGTTTTTCTTTTATAGTATATAGGATGTTATAGATTATACTTACTTTGTGCTCTATAGTTCTAATTGCGAGTGCTTTTCGTATTTGTTGTAGAGTGTTCGAAATTAGTATATTTAGCGCTTTGTTTTTTTCAATGGTTTCCTTATATTATATAGCATGTTATAGATTATACTTACTTTGTGCTCTATAGTGTTCTAATTGCAGTGCTTTTCGTATTTGTGTAGAGTGTTCGAAATTAGGTATTTAGCGCTTTGTTTTTTCAATGGTTTCTCCTTATATATATAGGAGTTATAGATTATACTTACTTTGTGCTCTATTAGTTCTAATGACAGGCTTTCGTAGTTGTTGTAGAGTGTTCGAAAATTAGTACATTTAGCGCTTTTTGTTTTTTCAATGGTTTTTCCTTTATATTAATAGCATGTTATAGATATACTTACTTTGTTGCTCTATATAGTTTCTAATTGCAGTGCTTTTCGTATTTGTTGTAGAGTGTTCGAAATTAGTATATTTAGCGCTTTTGTTTTTTCAATGGTTTTCCTTTATATTATATAGCATGTTATAGATTATACTTACTTTGTGCTCCATAGTTCTAATTGCAGGCTTTTCGTATTTGTTGTAGAGTGTTGGAAATTAGTACATTAGCGCTTTTGTTTTTCAATGTTTTTCCTTTATATTATATAGCATGTTATAGATTATACTTACTTTGTGCTCTATAGTTCTAATTGCAGGCTTTTCGTATTTGTTGTAGAGTGTTCGAAATTAGTATATTAGCGCTTTTTTTTTTCAATGGTTTTCTTTTATATTATATAGCATGTTATAGATTATACTTACTTTGTGCTCTATAGTTCTAATGGAGTGCTTTCGTATTGTTGTAGAGTGTTCGAAATTAGTATATTTAGCGCTTTTGTTTTTCAATGTTTTTCCTTTATATTATATAGCACGTTATAGATTATACTTACTTTGTGCATGATAGTTCTAATTGCAGTGCTTTTCGTATTTGTGTAGAGTGTTCGAAATTAGTATATTTAGCGCTTTGTTTTTTCAATGGTTTTCCTTTATATTATATAGCATGTTATAGTATAACTTACTTTGTGCTCTATAGTTCTAATTGCAGTGGTTTCGTATTTGTTGTAGAGTGTTCGAAATAGTATATTTAGCGCTTTTGTTTTTTCAATGTTTTTCCTTTATATTATATAGCATGTTATAGATTATACTTACTTTGTGCTCTATAGTTCTAATGCAGTGCTTTTCGTATTTGTTGTAGAGTGTTCGAAATTAGTACATTTAGCGCTTTTGTTTTTCAATGGTTTCCTTTATATTATAGGTGTTATAGATTATACTTACTTTGTGCTCTATAGAGTTCTAATTGTAGTGCTTTTTCGTATTTGTTGTAGAGTGTTCGAAATTAGTATTTAGCGCTTTTGTTTTTTTTTTTTTCAATGTTTTTCCTTTATATTATATAGCATGTTATAGATTATACTTATTGTGCTCTATAGTTCTAATTGCAGTGCTTTTCGTATTTGTTGTAGAGTGTTCGAAATTAGTATATTTAGCGCTTTTGTTTTTCAATGGTTTCCTTATATTATATAGCATGTTATAGATTATACTACTTTGTGCTCTATAGTTTTCTAATTGCAGTGCTTTTCGTATTTGTTGTAGAGTGTTCGAAATTAGTATATTTAGCGCTTTTGTTTTTTCAATGTTTTCCTTTAATTATATAGCATGTTATAGATTATACTTACTTTGTGCTCTATAGTTCTAATTGCAGTGCTTTTCGTATTTGTTGTAGAGTGTTCGAAATTAGTACATTAGCGCTTTGTTTTTTCAATGGTTCTTTATATTATATAGCATGTTATAGATTATACTTACTTTGTGCTCTATAGTTCTAATTGCAGTGCTTTTCGTATTTGTTGTAGAGTGTTCGAAATTAGTTTTAGCGCTTTTGTTTTTCAATGTTTTTCCTTTTATTATATAGCATGTTATAGATTATACTTACTTTGTGCTCTATAGTTCTAATTGCAGGCTTTTCGTATTTGTTGTAGAGTGTTCGAAATTAGTATATTTAGCGCTTTTTTTTTTCAATGTTTTTCCTTTATATTATATAGCATGTTATAGATTATACTTACTTTGTGCTCTATAGTTCTAATTGCAGTGCTTTTCGTATTTGTTGTAGAGTGTTCGAAATTAGTATATTTAGCGCTTTTGTTTTTTCAATGTTTTTCCTTTATATTATATAGCATGTTATAGATTATACTTACTTTGTGCTCTATAGTTCTAATTGCAGTGCTTTTCGTATTTGTTGTAGAGTGTTCGAAATTAGTATATTTAGCGCTTTGTTTTTTCAATGGTTTTCCTTTATATTATATAGCATGTTATAGATTATACTTACTTTGTGCTCTATAGTTCTAATTGCAGTGCTTTTCGTATTTGTTGTAGAGTGTTCGAAATTAGTATATTTAGCGCTTTTTTTTTTCAATGTTTTCCTTTATATTATATAGCATGTTATAGATTATACTTACTTTGTGCTCTATAGTTCTAATTGCAGTGCTTTTCGTATTGTTGTAGAGTGTTCGAAATTAGTATATTTAGCGCTTTTGTTTTTTCAATGTGTTTTCCTTTATATTATATAGCATGTTATAGATTATACTTACTTTGTGCTCTATAGTTCTAATTGCAGTGCTTTTCGTATTTGTTGTAGAGTGTTCGAAATTAGTATATTTAGCGCTTTTGTTTTTCAATGTTTTTCCTTATATTATATAGCATGTTATAGATTATACTTACTTTGTGCTCTATAGTTCTAATTGCAGTGCTTTTCGTATTTGTTGTAGAGTGTTCGAAATTAGTATATTTAGCGCTTTTGTTTTTTCAATGTTTTTCCTTTATATTATATAGCATGTTATAGATTATACTTACTTTGTGCTCTATAGTTCTAATTGCAGTGCTTTTCGTATTTGTTGTAGAGTGTTCGAAATTAGTATATTTAGCGCTTTTGTTTTTTCAATGTTTTTCCTTTATATTATATAGCATGTTATAGATTATACTTACTTTGTGCTCTATAGTTCTAATTGCAGTGCTTTTCGTATTTGTTGTAGAGTGTTCGAAATTAGTATATTTAGCGCTTTGTTTTTTCAATGTTTTCCTTTATATTATATAGCATGTTATAGATTATACTTACTTTGTGCTCTATAGTTCTAATTGCAGTGCTTTTCGTATTTGTTGTAGAGTGTTCGAAATTAGTATATTTAGCGCTTTTGTTTTTTCAATGTTTTTCCTTTATATTATATAGCATGTTATAGATTATACTTACTTTGTGCTCTATAGTTCTAATTGCAGTGCTTTTCGTATTTGTTGTAGAGTGTTCGAAATTAGTATATTTAGCGCTTTTGTTTTTTCAATGTTTTTCCTTTATATTATATAGCATGTTATAGATTATACTTACTTTGTGCTCTATAGTCTTCTAATTGCAGTGCTTTTCGTATTTGTTGTAGAGTGTTCGAAATTAGTATATTTAGCGCTTTTGTTTTTTCAATGTTTTCCTTTATATTATATAGCATGTTATAGATTATACTTACTTTGTGCTCTATAGTTCTAATTGCAGTGCTTTTCGTATTTGTTGTAGAGTGTTCGAAATTAGTATATTTAGCGCTTTTGTTTTTTCAATGTTTTTCCTTTATATTATATAGCATGTTATAGATTATACTTACTTTGTGCTCTATAGTTCTAATTGCAGTGCTTTTCGTATTTGTTGTAGAGTGTTCGAAATTAGTATATTTAGCGCTTTTGTTTTTTCAATGTTTTTCCTTTATATTATATAGCATGTTATAGATTATACTTACTTTGTGCTCTATAGTTCTAATTGCAGTGCTTTTCGTATTTGTTGTAGAGTGTTCGAAATTAGTACATTTAGCGCTTTTGTTTTTTCAATGTTTTTCCTTTATATTATATAGCATGTTATAGATTATACTTACTTTGTGCTCTATAGTTCTAATTGCAGTGCTTTTCGTATTTGTTGTAGAGTGTTCGAAATTAGTATATTTAGCGCTTTTTTTTTTCAATGTTTTCCTTTATATTATATAGCATGTTATAGATTATATACACTTTGTGCTCTATAGTTCTAATTGCAGTGCTTCGTATTGTTGTAGAGTGTTCGAAATTAGTATATTTAGCGCTTTTGTTTTTTCAATGTTTTTCCTTTTTATATTATATAGCATGTTATAGATTATACTTACTTTGTGCTCTATAGTTCTAATTGCAAGTGCTTTTCGTATTTGTTGTAGAGTGTTCGAAATTAGTATATTTAGCGCTTTTTGTTTTTTTCAATGTTTTTCCTTTATATTATATAGCATGTTATAGATTATACTTACTTTGTGCTCTATAGTTCTAATTGCAGTGCTTTTCGTATTTGTTGTAGAGTGTTCGAAATTAGTATATTTAGCGCTTTTGTTTTTCAATGTTTTTCCTTTATATTATATAGCATGTTATAGATTATACTTACTTTGTGCTCTATAGTTCTAATTGCAAGTGCTTTTCGTATTTGTTGTAGAGTGTTCGAAATTAGTATTTTAGCGCTTTGTGTTTTTCAATGTTTTTCTTTATATTATAGCATGTTATAGATTATACTTACTTTGTGCTCTATAGTCTAATTAAAGTGCTTTTCGTATTTGTTGTAGAGTGTTCGAAATTAGTATATTTAGCGCTTTTGTTTTTCAATGTTTTCCTTTATATTATATAGCATGTTATAGATTATACTTACTTGTGCTCTATAGTTTTAATTGCAGTGCTTTCGTATTTGTTGTAGAGTGTTCGAAATTAGTATATTTAGCGCTTTGTTTTTTCAATGTTTTTCCTTTATATTATATAGCATGTTATAGATTATACTTACTTTGTGCTCTATAGTTCTAATTGCAAGCTTTTCGTATTTGTTGTAGAGTGTTCGAAATTAGTATATTTAGCGCTTTTGTTTTTTCAATGTTTTTCCTTTATATTATATAGCATGTTATAGATTATACTTACTTTGTGCTCTATAGTTCTAATTGCAAGTGCTTTTCGTATTTGTTGTAGAGTGTTCGAAATTAGGTATTTAGCGCTTTTGTTTTTTCAATGTTTTTCTTTATATTATATAGCATGTTATAGATTATACTTACTTTGTGCTCTATAGTTTCTAATTGCAGTGCTTTTCGTATTTGTTGTAGAGTGTTCGAAATTAGTATATTTAGCGCTTTTGTTTTTTCAATGTTTTCCTTTATATTATATAGCATGTTATAGATTATACTTACTTTGTGCTCTATAGTTCTAATTGCAGTGCTTTTCGTATTTGTTGTAGAGTGTTCGAAATTAGTATATTTAGCGCTTTTGTTTTTTCAATGTTTTTCCTTTATATTATATAGCATGTTATAGATTATACTTACTTTGTGCTCTATAGTTCTAATTGCAAGTGCTTTTCGTATTTGTTGTAGAGTGTTCGAAATTAGTATATTTAGCGCTTTTGTTTTTTCAATGTTTTCCTTTATATTATATAGCATGTTATAGATTATACTTACTTTGTGCTCTATAGTTCTAATTGCAGTGCTTTTCGTATTTGTTGTAGAGTGTTCGAAATTAGTATATTTAGCGCTTTTGTTTTTTCAATGTTTTTCCTTTATATTATATAGCATGTTATAGATTATACTTACTTTGTGCTCTATAGTTCTAATTGCAGTGCTTTTCGTATTTGTTGTAGAGTGTTCGAAATTAGTATATTTAGCGCTTTTGTTTTTTCAATGTTTTCCTTTATATTATATAGCATGTTATAGATTATACTTACTTTGTGCTCTATAGTTTCTAATTGCAGTGCTTTTCGTATTTGTTGTAGAGTGTTCGAAATTAGTATATTTAGCGCTTTTGTTTTTTCAATGTTTTTCCTTTATATTATATAGCATGTTATAGATTATACTTACTTTGTGCTCTATAGTTCTAATTGCAGTGCTTTTCGTATTTGTTGTAGAGTGTTCGAAATTAGTATATTTAGCGCTTTTGTTTTTTCAATGTTTTTCCTTTATATTATATAGCATGTTATAGATTATACTTACTTTGTGCTCTATAGTTCTAATTGCAGTGCTTTTCGTATTTGTTGTAGAGTGTTCGAAATTAGTATATTTAGCGCTTTGTTTTTTCAATGTTTTTCTTTATATTATATAGCATGTTATAGATTATACTTACTTTGTGCTCTATAGTTCTAATTGCAGTGCTTTTCGTATTTGTTGTAGAGTGTTCGAAATTAGTATATTTAGCGCTTTTGTTTTTTCAATGTTTTTCCTTTATATTATATAGCATGTTATAGATTATACTTACTTTGTGCTCTATAGTTCTAATTGCAGTGCTTTTCGTATTTGTTGTAGAGTGTTCGAAATTAGTATATTTAGCGCTTTTGTTTTTTCAATGTTTTCCTTTATATTATATAGCATGTTATAGATTATACTTACTTTGTGCTCTATAGTTCTAATGCAGTGCTTTTCGTATTTGTTGTAGAGTGTTCGAAATTAGTATATTTAGCGCTTTTGTTTTTTCAATGTTTTTCCTTTATATTATATAGCATGTTATAGATTATACTTACTTTGTGCTCTATAGTTCTAATTGCAGTGCTTTTCGTATTTGTTGTAGAGTGTTCGAAATTAGTATATTTAGCGCTTTTGTTTTTTCAATGGTTTTCCTTTATATATATATAGCATGTTATAGATTATACTTACTTTGTGCTCTATAGTTCTAATTGCAAGGCTTTTCGTATTTGTTGTAGAGTGTTCGAAATTAGTATATTTAGCGCTTTTGTTTTTTCAATGTTTTTCCTTTATATTATATAGCATGTTATAGATTATACTTACTTTGTGCTCTATAGTTCTAATTGCAGTGCTTTTCGTATTTGTTGTAGAGTGTTCGAAATTAGTATATTTAGCGCTTTTGTTTTTTCAATGGTTTTCCTTTATATTATATAGCATGTTATAGATTATACTTACTTTGTGCTCTATAGTTCTAATTGTAGTGCTTTTCGTATTTGTTGTAGAGTGTTCGAAATTAGTATATTTAGCGCTTTTGTTTTTTCAATGGTTTTCCTTTATATTATATAGCATGTTATAGATTATACTTACTTTGTGCTCTATAGTTCTAATTGCAGTGCTTTTCGTATTTGTTGTAGAGTGTTCGAAATTAGTATATTTAGCGCTTTTGTTTTTTCAATGTTTTCCTTTATATTATATAGCATGTTATAGATTATACTTACTTTGTGCTCTATAGTTCTAATTGCAGTGCTTTTCGTATTTGTTGTAGAGTGTTCGAAATTAGTATATTTAGCGCTTTTGTTTTTTCAATGTTTTTCCTTTATATTATATAGCATGTTATAGATTATACTTACTTTGTGCTCTATAGTTCTAATTGCAGTGCTTTTCGTATTTGTTGTAGAGTGTTCGAAATTAGTATATTTAGCGCTTTTGTTTTTTCAATGTTTTTCCTTTATATTATATAGCATGTTATAGATTATACTTACTTTGTGCATGATAGTTCTAATTGCAGTGCTTTTCGTATTTGTTGTAGAGTGTTCGAAATTAGTATATTTAGCGCTTTTGTTTTTTCAATGGTTTTCCTTTATATTATATAGCATGTTATAGATTATACTTACTTTGTGCTCTATAGTTTTAATTGCAGTGCTTTTCGTATTTGTTGTAGAGTGTTCGAAATTAGTATATTTAGCGCTTTTGTTTTTTCAATGGTTTTCCTTTATATTATATAGCATGTTATAGATTATACTTACTTTGTGCTCTATAGTTCTAATTGCAGTGCTTTTCGTATTTGTTGTAGAGTGTTCGAAATTAGTATATTTAGCGCTTTTTTTTTTTTTCAATGGTTTTCCTTTATATTATATAGCATGTTATAGATTATACTTACTTTGTGCTCCATAGTTCTAATTGCAGGCTTTTCGTATTTGTTGTAGAGTGTTCGAAATTAGTATATTTAGCGCTTTGTTTTTTCAATGTTTTTCCTTTATATTATATAGCATGTTATAGATTATACTTACTTTGTGCTTATAGTTCTAATTGCAGTGCTTTTCGTATTTGTTGTAGAGTGTTCGAAATTAGTATATTTAGCGCTTTTGTTTTTTCAATGTTTTTCCTTTATATTATATAGCATGTTATAGATTATACTTACTTTGTGCTCCATAGTTCTAATTGCAGTGCTTTTCGTATTTGTTGTAGAGTGTTCGAAATTAGTATATTTAGCGCTTTTGTTTTTTCAATGTTTTTCCTTTATATTATATAGCATGTTATAGATTATACTTACTTTGTGCTGATAGTTCTAATTGCAGTGCTTTTCGTATTTGTTGTAGAGTGTTCGAAATTAGTATATTTAGCGCTTTTTTTTTTTCAATGTTTTTCCTTTATTATATAGCATGTTATAGATTATACTTACTTTGTGCTCTATAGTTCTAATTGCAGTGCTTTTCGTATTTGTTGTAGAGTGTTCGAAATTAGTATATTTAGCGCTTTTTTTTTTCAATGGTTTTCCTTTATATTATATAGCGTGTTATAGATTATACTTACTTTGTGCTCTATAGTGCTTCTAATTGTAGTGCTTTTCGTATTTGTTGTAGAGTGTTCGAAATTAGTATATTTAGCGCTTTGTTTTTTTCAATGTTTTTCCTTTGTATTATATAGCATGTTATAGATTATACTTACTTTGTGCTCGATAGTTCAAATTGCAGTGCTTTTCGTATTTGTTGTAGAGTGTTCGAAATTAGTATATTTAGCGCTTTTGTTTTTCAATGGTTTTCCTTTATATTATATAGCATGTTATAGATTATACTTACTTTGTGCTCTATAGTGCTTCTGATTGCAGTGCTTTTCGTTTTTGTTGTAGAGTGTTCGAAATTAGTATATTTAGCGTTTTTGTTTTTTCAATGGTTCCCCTTTATATTATATAGGATGTTATAGATTATACTTACTTTGTGCTCCATAGTTCTAATTGCAAGGCTTTTCGTATTTGTTGTAGAGTGTTCGAAATTAGTATATTTAGTGTTTTTGTTTTTTCAATGGTTTTCCTTTATATTATATAGCATGTTATAGATTATACTTACTTTGTGCTCCATAGTTCTAATTGCAAGGCTTTTCGTATTTGTTGTAGAGTGTTCGGAATTAGTATATTTAGCGCTTTTGTTTTTCAATGGTTTTCCTTTATATTATATAGCATGTTATAGATTATGCTTACTTTGTGCATGATAGTTCTAATTTCAGTGCTTTTCGTATTTGTTGTAAAGTGTTCGGAATTAGTATATTTAGCGCTTTTGTTTTTTCAATGGTTTTCCTTTATATTATATTGCGTGTTATAGATTATACTTACTTTGTGCATAGTTCTTCTAATTGTAGTGCTTTTCGTATTTGTTGTAGAGTGTTCGAAATTAGTATATTTAGCGCTTTTGTTTTTCAATGGTTTTCCTTTATATTATATAGCATATTATAGATTATACTTACTTTGTGCTCTATAGTGCTTCTGATTGCAGTGCTTTTCGTATTTGTTGTAGAGTGTTCGAAATTAGTATATTTAGCGTTTTTGTTTTTTCAATGGTTCCCCTTTATATTATATAGGATGTTATAGATTAGACTTACTTTGTGCTCCATTGTTCTAATTGCAAGGCTTTTCGTATTTGTTGTAGAGTGTTCGAAATTATTATATTTAGCGCTTTTTTTTTTCAATGGTTTTCCTTGAAATTAGATAGCATGTTATAGATTATACTTACTTTGTGCTCCATAGTTCTAATAGCAAGGCTTTTCGTATTTGTTGTAGAGTGTTCGAAATTAGTATATTTAGTGCTTTTGTTTTTTCAATGTTTTTCCTTTATATTATATAGCATGTTATAGATTATGTTTACTTTGTGCTTGATAGTTCTATTTGCAGTGCTTTTTGTATTTGTTGTAAAGTGTTCGAAATTAGTATATTTAGCGCTTTTGTTTTTTCAATGGTTTTCCTTTATATTATATAGCATGTTATAGATTATACTTACTTTGTGCTCCATAGTTCTAATTGCAAGGCTTTTCGTATTTGTTGTAGAGTGTTCGAAATTAGTATATTTAGTGCTTTTGTTTTTTCAATGTTTTTCCTTTATATTATATAGCATGTTATAGATTATGCTTACTTTGTGCATGATAGTTCTAATTGCAGTGCTTTTCGTATTTGTTGTAAAGTGTTCGGAATTAGTATATTTAGCGCTTTTTTTTTTTCAATGGTTTTCCTTTGTATTATATAGCGTGTTATAGATTATACTTACTTTGTGCTCTATAGTGCTTCTAATTGTAGTGCTTTTCGTATTTGTTGTAGAGTGTTCGAAATTAGTATATTTAGCGCATTTGTTTTTTCAATGTTTTTCCTTTGTATTATATAGCATGTTATAGATTATACTTACTTTGTGCTCGATAGTTCAAATTGCAGTGCTTTTCGTATTTGTTGTAGAGTGTTCGAAATTAGTATATTTAGCGCTTTTGTTTTTTCAATGGTTTTCCTTTATATTATATAGCATGTTATAGATTATACTTACTTTGTGCTCCATAGTTCTAATTGCAAGGCCTTTCGTATTTGTTGTAAAGTGTTCGAAATTAGTATATTTAGTGCTTTTGTTTTTTCAATGTTTTTCCTTTATATTATATAGCATGTTATAGATTATGCTTACTTTGTGCATGATAGTTCTAATTGCAGTGCTTTTCGTATTTGTTGTAAAGTGTTCGAAATTAGTATATTTAGCGCTTTTGTTTTTTCAATGGTTTTCCTTGATATTATGACGAGGACGTCAAATCTTCAAGCATCCAAATGCCCGTGGGACCCCTCACTCAAAGCCGAGCTCGTCAGTTTCAAAAATCCGTCACTGCATTGATCAGACGATTTTTCATGGAGAATCAATTTAAGGATAATGCTTGGAGACCACTTAGCCCTCACCTGACGCTCCTTCAATGGGACTCGCAAGAATCCCAATTGAAAGATCAAGAGAATCACTAATCATGGAAGTATATCAAGGGAATCATCACTTATGGAGAGAATCACTAAATCATGGAAGTATATCAAGGGAATCATCACTTATTTCCTTTTATTATAAGTTCCCATATAGTATGATTCCATATCTAAAACTTCCCTAATTATTTATTTCCTTATAGTTAGACTTACCTTTTGGTTTGTTTCCTTTATTACTTGTTGCCTTTTATTTTCGTCAAGGACCTCTATATAAGGTCTGTTATGAGAAAACGAGAAAGAAAGCAAATAAAGAACACAGAGGTTTTACGTGGTTCGGTGACGGTGTGTCAACCTACGTCCACGGGCAGAAACCGGAGAGATTTTATTATACTGATTCAGATATTTACAATATGTCATCCGACTAAGAACCATAGTTGTCTATTTATAAGCACCCCAAAACACCCTAAACCCTAAGCCTATTTGTTATTAATTAGGATAAGCCCAAAAGGAACCCTGCCAATTGAAACAGCCCTTTCGCTTTGGTTTAGGGTTGGGTAGACCGCTAAATCCAAGTCACGTTTCAACAATCTCCACCTTGACTTGGAGTTTCTCCAACCGCCAAAGGTTCGTTAGTATCTCTCAGTCGTCTCCTTCCTGCCAGATGCCCCGAGAGGGCTTTACCTCCTACGAATATTCACCAAGTTCAAGCAGTGCTCAAACTTCTCCGTCGGTAGCGCCTTTGTCAACATATCAGCTGGATTGTGCTCTGTAGCTATTTTCTGAATAGAAAACTTGTCTTCCTCCAGAACATCACGGATAAAATTCAACCTTACATCAATATGTTTGGTTCTCTCATGATACACTGGATTTTTAGCCAAACTCAAAGCACTTTGACTATCACAGAATAACACCGGTTTCTCCACCTTCAGACCCAAACTCTGCACCAGACCATGTAACCAGATACCCTCCTTAATACCTTCAGTCATTGACATGTATTCCGCCTCAGTCGTCGACAATGCAACCGTAGGTTGTAAAGTAGACTTCCAACTGACTGCACATCCAAACAAAGTGAAGATAAAACAAGTTAGTGATCTTCGTTTCACCAAGTCACCCCCGTAATCAGAGTCTGCATAGCCAACAAGACCATCACCATGGCCTTTATCATCATATACCAGACAAATATCAGACGCTCCTTTCAAATATCGCAAGATCCACTTTACAGCTCCCCAGTGAGCTTTACCCGGATTAGCCATAAACCTGCTCACCACACTAACCGCATAAGCGAGATCCGGTCTCGTACATACCATCGCATACATAAGACTTCCAACTGCACTTGAATATGGAACCGTCTTCATGTAACTAACCTCTTCATCTGTAGCCGGTATAGTGCTTCGATCAAGTTTAAAGTGTGCCGCCAAAGGGGTACTTACCGGTTTGGACTGATCAACAGAGAATGCCTGCAAAACTTTCTCAATATACTTTTCTTGAGAAACCCATAACCGTCTTGCTTCTCTATCACGCCAGATCTCCATACCAAGTATTTTCTTTGCCGCACCCAAATCCTTCATCTCAAACTCACCCTTTAGTAGAGCCTTCAAGTCATTAATTACAGCCATGTTTTTAGCTGCAATTAACATATCATCCACATACAACAGCAGATACACAAAGGAATCAGTAGAAACTTTCTTCGAGTAAACACAGTTATCAAACTGATTACGAGTATAACCATTAGACACCATGAATGAGTCAAATCTCTTGTACCATTGCCTCGGAGACTGCTTCAAGCCATACAGAGATTTCTTTAACAAGCATACCTGGTCCCCTTTAGAACTGTAGAACCCCTCCGGTTGAGACATGTAAATCTGTTCTTCTAGATTACCATGAAGGAATGCTGTTTTTACATCAAGCTGCTCCAGCTCCAGATCAAAAGCACCCACCATTGCCAAAAGAACCCGAATGGTTTTGTGTTACACCACAGGAGAAAAGACTTCATGGTAATCGATTCCTTCCTTCTGTGAAAACCCTTTTGCCACCAGTCTCGCCTTGAACCTAGCAGGTTCAACACCAGGAATTCCCTCCTTTCTTTTAAAGACCCACTTGCATCCCACTGGCTTCACCCCTTTTGGTAGTGCAACAAGATCCCAAGTCTTGTTCTTTTCAAGAGACTGCATCTCTTCATTCATTGCCATAATCCAGGTTTCTGCATCTTTACTCGCCACAGCTTCTTTATATGTCTTTGGCTCATCAGAGCCAAGATCATCACCAACCGCTAGTGCATAAGCAACAGAATCCATGTCACACATATTGACACATCCTGCAAACCTAGCTGGTTTCTGAATATTTCTCTTTCCCTTTCTTGCTGCTATGGAATCTTCAACCCCAGTACCAGCGTCATCAGCTTCCCCCTCAACCGGTTTCCCTTGAGGTTTTGACTGATCTGGTTGATCGGATTGATCAATAGTATTATCCTGCTGCTTTTCCTCTAACACAACTCTGTCAGGAGTCTCAAACTCCACCCTCTGGTTAGCACCACAATCTTTTGTACCTGCAATACTTTCACAACCTCTACTCTGATCAAGCATAGCAGATTCATCAAAGGTTACATCTCTGCTAATAAGAAATTTACCAGGATTTTTACCTTCTGTACACCACAGTCGATAACCTTTTACTCCTGTTGCATACCCTAGAAATATGCATTTTACCGCCCTCGGCTCCAGCTTACCATCATTCACATGAGCGTATGCAGGGCATCCAAATATTCTTAGATTAGAGTAATCAGAGGGTTTACCGGACCATACCTCTTGAGGAGTCTTTAAGTCAATTGCAGTTGATGGAGATCTATTAACCAGATAGCTAGCAGTGTTTACTGCTTCAGCCCAGAATTGCTTAGACAAGCCAGCAAATATGCGCATACACCTAGCACGCGCCATGAGGGTTTGATTCATTCGCTCTGCAACTCCATTTTGCTGTGGTGTGTGTCGTACAGTGCGGTGCCTCACTATACCTTCTTTCTTGCAGAAATCATCAAATGGAGCGTTGCAGAACTCCAACCCATTATCAGTTCTTAGAGTCTTGACCTGTTTACCCGTCCGTTTTTCAACCATGGTCTTCCACTCCTTGAACTTCCCAAACACCTCATCTTTAGTTTTTAGAAAGTACAACCAGACCTTTCTCGAATAATCATCTATGAAAGTGACAAAGTAAGAACACCCGCCCTGCGATTTCACCGGAGAGGGACCCCATAGATCTGAATGAACATACTCCAGAATTTGTTTTGAAGTGTGATGACCGGTACTAAACCTCACCCTGCGTTGCTTCCCTTTGACACAAGCCTCACAGAATTGAATTTTACCTATCACATCTCCACCAAATAAACCCTGCTTGCTCAACACAGACAACCCTAGCTCACTCATGTGACCTAATCGCCGGTGCCACAAATTTGTCCTGTCATCGTGTTTATCCAAGGACTGAGATACCGCCGCCGTTCCCATCACTGAACTGCCCTGTAGAAAATAAATTCCATGCTGCAGTTTTCCCTTCATCATTACCAGCGCACCTTTCAGGACTTTCACCCACTCACCTTCACCATGATATTTTAAACCATTCTTGGCTAAGGTGCCAAGAGAAATCAAATTCTTTCTGAGTTCAGGAACATACCAACAGTCAAATTTCCTGACAGTACCGTCATGCAATTTTATCTGCACTACCCCGCTCCCTTTTATGGCTAGAACCCCATCATCACCTAACTTCACCGTTCCATTCCACTCCTTAAAAGAAGTGAGTAGATCACGAGAGAACGTCATATGGTGAGAAGCACCGGTATCCATAATCCAGGAGTCAGCAGTACTAGCACTACACGCTGTCAGAACTTCACCAAAGTCCCCATCATCAGAATTGTCTTGTACCACAGCAGCACTGCTGCCACTGTTACTAGAATCAACTTTTGTATTTCCCTTCTTTTGTGGACAATCCCTTTTAACGTGCCCTTTCTCCTTGCAAAGATAACACTTAACTTTGCTAGAGGATTTTGATTTTGAACGCGACCTCCCATTCCCGTTACCCCTCTCATGTGGTCTTCCCCTACCTGCAAACAGACCTGAACCAGAACCCTCTTCCAGAGAAACCTTTCTTTTCAATTCTTTGGACATAAGGGCATCTTTCACATCATTAACAGAAATTGTAGTTCTACCATATAGCATAGTATCTACAAAATTCTCATATGAACCAGGTAGTGAACACAATAAAATTAGGGCTTGGTCTTCATCATCTACTTTAACCTCAACTCCTTGAAGATCAAGAATGATACGGTTAAAGGTATCAAGATGATCCTTTACCTGAGTACTTTCGGACATCCGGAGGGTGTAAAGACGTTGCTTCTGATATAGCCTGTTCGTGAGGGAGTTGTTTTGGTACTTCTCACACAGTTTATTCCATAACCCAAAAGCCGTTGTCTGATCTACAACCTCCCGTAACACCTCATCAGTAACTGACAGCAAGATCGCGGAATGAGCCCTTGCCAAAATCTCCTTATTTACCTCCTCCTTCGTGTCTTTAGGAAACTTGTCTTCTCCCTCCAACGCAGCCGCACATCCTTGTTGAACCAGAAGTGCCCTCATCTTGACCTTCCAGAGCGTGAAGTCATTCGACCCATTAAACTTCTCCAGATCAAATTTATACGAGGACATTTTCAATCAATGGGATATGGCTCTGATACCACTTGTTATGAGAAAACGAGAAAGAAAGCAAATAAAGAACACAGAGGTTTTACGTGGTTCGGTGACGGTGTGTCAACCTACGTCCACGGGCAGAAACCGGAGAGATTTTATTATACTGATTCAGATATTTACAATATGTCATCCGACTAAGAACCATAGTTGTCTATTTATAAGCACCCCAAAACACCCTAAACCCTAAGCCTATTTGTTATTAATTAGGATAAGCCCAAAAGGAACCCTGCCAATTGAAACAGCCCTTTCGCTTTGGTTTAGGGTTGGGGTAGACCGCTAAATCCAAGTCACGTTTCAACAAGGTCCTTACCTATCATTGTAATGCGGACCTTTTTTACATCTTGAATTAAATTTCACTTTTATATTTTCTAGTGTTAGGGAGTGATTTCCTCGCATTTAGAATCTCAAATCGGGTCTTTAGAGTGATTCCATCGGTTCGTGGCTTCCAATCCTTTGCGGTGGGATTTAGCCTATTGTTTGTGTTTTACCTGTGGATTGATTTCAGGTCCGAGACTTATTCTCGTGGTTGGTTATCATCTATACTAATTCACATTCTCTGCACTATCCTTCTTCTTCCTTCTCTTTCTTTTATACATATTCTTAATCCATTTGTTCTATTGAACCTTGTGGGTAAGAAAATTATGTTGGTTATAATTATACGCGGCCGGGCCGTGTCATATTAGATAGCATGTTATAGATTATACTTACTTTGTGCTCCATAGTTCTAATTGCAAGGCTTTTCATATTTGTTGTAGAGTGTTCGAAATTAGTATATTTAGTGCTTTTGTTTTTTCAATGTTTTTCCTTTATATTATATAGCATGTTATAGATTATGCTTACTTTGTGCTTGATAGTTCTAATTGCAGTGCTTTTCGTATTTGTTGTAAAGTGTTCGAAATTAGTATATTTAGCGCTTTTGTATTTTCAATGGTTTTCCTTTATATTATATAGCATGTTATAGATTATACTTACTTTATGCTCTATAGTGCTTCTAATTGTAGTGCTTTTCGTATTTGTTGTAGAGTGTTCGAAATTAGTATATTTAGCGCTTTTGTTTTTTCAATGGTTTTCCTTTGTATTATATAGCATCTAATAGATTATACTTACTTTGTGCTTGATAGTTCAAATTGCAGTGTTTTTCGTATTTGTTGTAGAGTGTTCGAAATTAGTATATTTAGCGCATTTGTTTTTTCAATGTTTTCCTTTGTATTATATAGCATGTTATAGATTATACTTACTTTGTGCTCGATAGTTCAAATTGCAGTGCTTTTCGTATTTGTTGTTGAGTGTTCGAAATTAGTATATTTAGTGTTTTTGTTTTTTCAATGGTTTCCTTTATATTATATAGCATGTTATAGATTATACTTACTTTGTGCTCCATAGTTCTAATTGCAAGGCTTTTCGTATTTGTTGTAGAGTGTTCGAAATTAGTATATATAGTGCTTTTGTTTTTCAATGTTTTTCCTTTATATTATATAGCATGTTATAGATTATGCTTACTTTGTGCATGATAGTTCTAATTTCAGTGCTTTTCGTATTTGTTGTAAAGTGTTCGGAATTAGTATATTTAGCGCTTTTGTTTTTTCAATGGTTTTCCTTTATATTATATTGCGTGTTATAGATTATACTTACTTTGTGCTCTATAGTTCTTCTAATTGTAGTGCTTTTCGTATTTGTTGTAGAGTGTTCGAAATTAGTATATTTAGCGCTTTGTTTTTCAATGGTTTTCCTTTATATTATATAGCATATTATAGATTATACTTACTTTGTGCTCTATAGTGCTTCTGATTGCAGTGCTTTTCGTATTTGTTGTAGAGTGTTCGAAATTAGTATATTTAGCGTTTTTGTTTTTTCAATGGTTCCCCTTTATATTATATAGGATGTTATAGATTAGACTTACTTTGTGCTCCATGTTCTAATTGCAAGGCTTTTCGTATTTGTTGTAGAGTGTTCGAAATTAGTATATTTAGCGCTTTTTTTTTCAATGGTTTCCTTGATATTAGATAGCATGTTATAGATTATACTTACTTTGTGCTCCATAGTTCTAATAGCAAGGCTTTTCGTATTTGTTGTAGAGTGTTCGAAATTAGTATATTTAGTGCTTTTGTTTTTTCAATGTTTTTCCTTTATATTATATAGCATGTTATAGATTATGTTTACTTTGTGCTTGATAGTTCTATTGCAGTGCTTTTCGTATTTGTTGTAAGTGTTCGAAATTAGTATATTTAGCGCTTTTGTTTTTTCAATGGTTTTCCTTTATATTATATAGCATGTTATAGATTATACTTACTTTGTGCTCCATAGTTCTAATTGCAAGGCTTTTCGTATTTGTTGTAGAGTGTTCGAAATTAGTATATTTAGTGCTTTTGTTTTTTCAATGTTTTTCCTTTATATTATATAGCATGTTATAGATTATGCTTACTTTGTGCATGATAGTTCTAATTGCAGTGCTTTTCGTATTTGTTGTAAAGTGTTCGGAATTAGTATATTTAGCGCTTTTTTTTTTCAATGGTTTTCCTTTATATTATATAGCGTGTTATAGATTATACTTACTTTGTGCTCTATAGTGCTTCTAATTGTAGTGCTTTTCGTATTTGTTGCAGAGTGTTCGAAATTAGTATATTTAGCGCATTTGTTTTTTTCAATGTTTTTCCTTTGTATTATATAGCATGTTATAGATTATACTTACTTTGTGCTCGATAGTTCAAATTGCAGTGCTTTTCGTATTGTTGTAGAGTGTTCGAAATTAGTATATTTAGCGCTTTTGTTTTTCAATGGTTTTCCTTTATATTATATAGCATGTTATAGATTATACTTACTTTGTGCTCTATAGTGCTTCTGATTGCAGTGCTTTTCGTTTTTGTTGTAGAGTGTTCGAAATTAGTATATTTAGCGTTTTTGTTTTTTCAATGGTTCCCCTTTATATTATATAGGATGTTATAGATTATACTTACTTTGTGCTCCATAGTTCTAATTGCAAGGCTTTTCGTATTTGTTGTAGAGTGTTCGAAAATTAGTATATTTAGTGTTTTGTTTTTTCAATGGTTTTCCTTTATATTATATAGCATGTTATAGATTATACTTACTTTGTGCTCCATAGTTCTAATTGCAAGCTTTTCGTATTTGTTGTAGAGTGTTCGGAATTAGTATATTTAGCGCTTTTGTTTTTCAATGGTTTTCCTTTATATTATATAGCATGTTATAGATTATGCTTACTTTGTGCATGATAGTTCTAATTTCAGTGCTTTTCGTATTTGTTGTAAAGTGTTCGGAATTAGTATATTTAGCGCTTTTGTTTTTTCAATGGTTTTCTTTATATTATATTGCGTGTTATAGATTATACTTACTTTGTGCATAGTTCTTCTAATTGTAGTGCTTTTCGTATTTGTTGTAGAGTGTTCGAAATTAGTATATTTAGCGCTTTTGTTTTTCAATGGTTTTCCTTTTATTTATTATATAGATTATATTTTTTTGATTATACTTACTTTGGCTCTATAGTGCTTCTGATTGCAGTGCTTTTCGTATTTGTTGTAGAGTGTTCGAAATTAGTATATTTAGCGTTTTTGTTTTTTCAATGGTTCCCCTTTATATTATATAGGATGTTATAGATTAGACTTACTTTGTGCTCCATTGTTCTAATTGCAAGGCTTTTCGTATTTGTTGTAGAGTGTTCGAAATTATTATATTTAGCGCTTTTTTTTTCAATGGTTTTCCTTGAAATTAGATAGCATGTTATAGATTATACTTACTTTGTGCTCCATAGTTCTAATAGCAAGGCTTTTCGTATTTGTTGTAGAGTGTTCGAAATTAGTATATTTAGTGCTTTTGTTTTTTCAATGTTTTTCCTTTATATTATATAGCATGTTATAGATTATGTTTACTTTGTGCTTGATAGTTCTATTTGCAGTGCTTTTTGTATTTGTTGTAAAGTGTTCGAAATTAGTATATTTAGCGCTTTTGTTTTTTCAATGGTTTTCCTTATATTATATAGCATGTTATAGATTATACTTACTTTGTGCTCCATAGTTCTAATTGCAAGGCTTTTCGTATTTGTTGTAGAGTGTTCGAATTAGTATATTTAGTGCTTTTGTTTTTCAATGTTTTTCCTTTATATTATATAGCATGTTATAGATTATGCTTACTTTGTGCATGATAGTTCTAATTGCAGTGCTTTTCGTATTTGTTGTAAAGTGTTCGGAATTAGTATATTTAGCGCTTTTTTTTTTTCAATGGTTTCCTTTGTATTATATAGCGTGTTATAGATTATACTTACTTTGTGCTCTATAGTGCTTCTAATTGTAGTGCTTTTCGTATTGTTGTAGAGTGTTCGAAATTAGTATATTAGCGCATTTGTTTTTCAATGTTTTTCCTTTGTATTATATAGCATGTTATAGATTATACTTACTTTGTGCTCGATAGTTCAAATTGCAGTGCTTTTCGTATTTGTTGTAGAGTGTTCGAAATTAGTATATTTAGCGCTTTTGTTTTTTCAATGGTTTTCCTTTATATTTAGCATGTTATAGATTATACTTACTTTGTGCTCCATAGTTCTAATTGCAAGGCCTTTCGTATTGTTGTAAAGTGTTCGAAATTAGTATATTTAGTGCTTTTGTTTTTTCAATGTTTTTCCTTTATATTATATAGCATGTTATAGATTATGCTTACTTTGTGCATGATAGTTCTAATTGCAGTGCTTTTCGTATTGTTGTAAAGTGTTCGAAATTAGTATATTTAGCGCTTTTGTTTTTTCAATGGTTTCCTTGATATTATGACGAGGACGTCAAATCTTCAAGCATCCAAATGCCCGTGGGACCCCTCACTCAAAGCCGAGCTCGTCAGTTTCAAAATCCGTCACTGCATTGATCAGACGATTTTTCATGGAGAATCAATTTAAGGATAATGCTTGGAGACCACTTAGCCCTCACCTGACGCTCCTTCAATGGGACTCGCAAGAATCCCAATTGAAAGATCAAGAGAATCACTAATCATGGAAGTATATCAAGGGAATCATCACTTATGGAGAGAATCACTAAATCATGGAAGTATATCAAGGGAATCATCACTTATTTCCTTTTATTATTAAGTTCCCATATAGTATGATTCCATATCTAAAACTTCCCTAATTATTTATTTCTTATAGTTAGACTTACCTTTTGGTTTGTTCCTTTATTACTTGTTGCCTTTTATTTTCGTCAAGGACCTCTATATAAGGTCTGTTATGAGAAAACGAGAAAGAAAGCAAATAAAGAACACAGAGGTTTACGTGGTTCGGTGACGGTGTGTCAACCTACGTCCACGGGCAGAAACGGAGAGATTTTATTATACTGATTCAGATATTTACAATATGTCATCCGACTAAGAACCATAGTTGTCTATTTATAAAGCACCCCAAAAAACACCCTAAACCCTAAGCCTATTTGTTATTAATTAGGATAAGCCCAAAAGGAACCCTGCCAATTGAAACAGCCCTTTCGCTTTGGTTTAGGTTGGGGTAGACCGCTAAATCCAAGTCACGTTTCAACAATCTCCACCTTGACTTGGAGTTTCTCCAACCGCCAAAGGTTCGTTAGTATCTCTCAGTCGTCTCCTTCCTGCCAGATGCCCCGAGAGGGCTTTACCTCCTACGAATATTCACCAAGTTCAAGCAGTGCTCAAACTTCTCCGTCGGTAGCGCCTTTGTCAACATATCAGCTGGATTGTGCTCTGTAGCTATTTTCTGAATAGAAAACTTGTCTTCCTCCAGAACATCACGGAAAATTCAACCTTACATCAATATGTTTGGTTCTCTCATGATACACTGGATTTTTAGCCAAACTCAAAGCACTTTGACTATCACAGAATAACACCGGTTTCTCCACCTTCAGACCCAAACTCTGCACCAGACCATGTAACCAGATACCCTCCTTAATACCTTCAGTCATTGACATGTATTCCGCCTCAGTCGTCGACAATGCAACCGTAGGTTGTAAAGTAGACTTCCAACTGACTGCACATCCAAACAAAGTGAAGATAAAACAAGTTAGTGATCTTCGTTTCACCAAGTCACCCCCGTAATCAGAGTCTGCATAGCCAACAAGACCATCACCATGGCCTTTATCATCATATACCAGACAAATATCAGACGCTCCTTTCAAATATCGCAAGATCCACTTTACAGCTCCCCAGTGAGCTTTACCCGGATTAGCCATAAACCTGCTCACCACACTAACCGCATAAGCGAGATCCGGTCTCGTACATACCATCGCATACATAAGACTTCCAACTGCACTTGAATATGGAACCGTCTTCATGTAACTAACCTCTTCATCTGTAGCCGGTATAGTGCTTCGATCAAGTTTAAAGTGTGCCGCCAAAGGGGTACTTACCGGTTTGGACTGATCAACAGAGAATGCCTGCAAAACTTTCTCAATATACTTTTCTTGAAAACCCATAACCGTCTTGCTTCTCTATCACGCCAGATCTCCATACCAAGTATTTTCTTTGCCGCACCCAAATCCTTCATCTCAAACTCACCCTTTAGTAGAGCCTTCAAGTCATTAATTACAGCCATGTTTTTAGCTGCAATTAACATATCATCCACATACAACAGCAGATACACAAAGGAATCAGTAGAAACTTTCTTCGAGTAAACACAGTTATCAAACTGATTACGAGTATAACCATTAGACACCATGAATGAGTCAAATCTCTTGTACCATTGCCTCGGAGACTGCTTCAAGCCATACAGAGATTTCTTTAACAAGCATACCTGGTCCCCTTTAGAACTGTAGAACCCCTCCGGTTGAGACATGTAAATCTGTTCTTCTAGATTACCATGAAGGAATGCTGTTTTTACATCAAGCTGCTCCAGCTCCAGATCAAAAGCACCCACCATTGCCAAAAGAACCCGAATGGTTTTGTGTTACACCACAGGAGAAAAGACTTCATGGTAATCGATTCCTTCCTTCTGTGAAAACCCTTTTGCCACCAGTCTCGCCTTGAACCTAGCAGGTTCAACACCAGGAATTCCTCCTTTCTTTTAAAGACCCACTTGCATCCCACTGGCTTCACCCCTTTTGGTAGTGCAACAAGATCCCAAGTCTTGTTCTTTTCAAGAGACTGCATCTCTTCATTCATTGCCATAATCCAGGTTTCTGCATCTTTACTCGCCACAGCTTCTTTATATGTCTTTGGCTCATCAGAGCCAAGATCATCACCAACCGCTAGTGCATAAGCAACAGAATCCATGTCACACATATTGACACATCCTGCAAACCTAGCTGGTTTCTGAATATTTCTCTTTCCTTTCTTGCTGCTATGGAATCTTCAACCCCAGTACCAGCGTCATCAGCTTCCCCTCAACCGGTTTCCCTTGAGGTTTTGACTGATCTGGTTGATCGGATTGATCAATAGTATTATCCTGCTGCTTTTCCTCTAACACAACTCTGTCAGGAGTCTCAAACTCCACCCTCTGGTTAGCACCACAATCTTTTGTACCTGCAATACTTTCACAACCTCTACTCTGATCAAGCATAGCAGATTCATCAAAGGTTACATCTCTGCTAATAAGAAATTTACCAGGATTTTTACCTTCTGTACACCACAGTCGATAACCTTTTACTCCTGTTGCATACCCTAGAAATATGCATTTTACCGCCCTCGGCTCCAGCTTACCATCATTCACATGAGCGTATGCAGGGCATCCAAATATTCTTAGATTAGAGTAATCAGAGGGTTTACCGGACCATACCTCTTGAGGAGTCTTTAAGTCAATTGCAGTTGATGGAGATCTATTAACCAGATAGCTAGCAGTGTTTACTGCTTCAGCCCAGAATTGCTTAGACAAGCCAGCAAATATGCGCATACACCTAGCACGCGCCATGAGGGTTTGATTCATTCGCTCTGCAACTCCATTTTGCTGTGGTGTGTGTCGTACAGTGCGGTGCCTCACTATACCTTCTTTCTTGCAGAAATCATCAAATGGAGCGTTGCAGAACTCCAACCCATTATCAGTTCTTAGAGTCTTGACCTGTTTACCCGTCCGTTTTTCAACCATGGTCTTCCACTCCTTGAACTTCCCAAACACCTCATCTTTAGTTTTTAGAAAGTACAACCAGACCTTTCTCGAATAATCATCTATGAAAGTGACAAAGTAAGAACACCCGCCCTGCGATTTCACCGGAGAGGGACCCCATAGATCTGAATGAACATACTCCAGAATTTGTTTTGAAGTGTGATGACCGGTACTAAACCTCACCCTGCGTTGCTTCCCTTTGACACAAGCCTCACAGAATTGAATTTACCTATCACATCTCCACCAAATAAACCCTGCTTGCTCAACACAGACAACCCTAGCTCACTCATGTGACCTAATCGCCGTGCCACAAATTTGTCCTGTCATCGTGTTTATCCAAGGACTGAGATACCGCCGCCGTTCCCATCACTGAACTGCCCTGTAGAAAATAAATTCCATGCTGCAGTTTTCCCTTCATCATTACCAGCGCACCTTTCAGGACTTTCACCCACTCACCTTCACCATGATATTTTAAACCATTCTTGGCTAAGGTGCCAAGAGAAATCAAATTCTTTCTGAGTTCAGGAACATACCAACAGTCAAATTTCCTGACAGTACCGTCATGCAATTTTATCTGCACTACCCGCTCCCTTTTATGGCTAGAACCCCATCATCACCTAACTTCACCGTTCCATTCCACTCCTTTAAAAGAAGTGAGTAGATCACGAGAGAACGTCATATGGTGAGAAGCACCGGTATCCATAATCCAGGAATCAGCAGTACTAGCACTACACGCTGTCAGAACTTCACCAAAGTCCCATCATCAGAACTGTCTTGTACCACAGCAGCACTGCTGCCACTGTTACTAGAATCAACTTTTGTATTTCCCTTCTTGTGGACAATCCCTTTTAACGTGCCCTTCTCCTTGCAAAGATAACACTTAACTTTGCTAGAGGATTTTGATTTTGAACGCGACCTCCCATTCCCGTTACCCCTCTCATGTGGTCTTCCCCTACCTGCAAACAGACCTGAACCAGAACCCTCTTCCAGAGAAACCTTTCTTTTCAATTCTTTGGACATAAGGGCATCTTTCACATCATTAACAGAAATTGTAGTTCTACCATATAGCATAGTATCTACAAAATTCTCATATGAACCAGGTAGTGAACACAATAAAATTAGGGCTTGGTCTTCATCATCTACTTTAACCTCAACTCCTTGAAGATCAAGAATGATACGGTTAAAGGTATCAAGATGATCCTTTACCTGAGTACTTTCGGACATCCGGAGGGTGTAAAGACGTTGCTTCTGATATAGCCTGTTCGTGAGGGAGTTGTTTTGGTACTTCTCACACAGTTTATTCCATAACCCAAAAGCCGTTGTCTGATCTAAAACCTCCGTAACACCTCATCAGTAA
>NW_026137517.1:0-21748 GCF_009805555.1 Andrographis paniculata | reverse complement strand
CACCACAGGAGAAAAGACTCATGGTAATCGATTCCTTCCTCTTTGAAAAACCTTTTGCCACCAGTCTCGCTTGAACCTAGCAGGTTCAACACCAGGAATTCCCTCCTCTTTTAAAGACCCACTTGCATCCCATGCTTCACCCCTTTTGGTAGTGCAACAAGATCCCAAGTCTGTGTTCTTTTCAAGAGACTGCATCTCTATCATTCATTGCCATAATCCAGGTTTCTGCATCTTTACTCGCCACAGCTTCTTATATGTCTTTGGCTCATCAGAGCCAAGATCATCACCAACCGCTAGTGCATAAGAACAGAATCCATGTCACACATATTGAAACATCCTGCAAACCTAGCTGGTTTCTGAATATTTCTCTTTCCCTTTCTTGCTGCTATGGAATCTGTCAACACCCCCACGAGCCAGTACCAGCGTCAGAAGCTTCCCCCTCAACCGGTTTCCCTTGAGGTTTTGACTGATCTGGTTTGATCGGATTGATCAATAGTATTTATCCTGCTGCTTTGCTTTTCCTCTAACACAACTCTGTCAGGAGTCTCAAAAACTCACCCTCTGGTTAGCACCACAATCTTTGTACCTGCAATACTTTCACAACCTCTACTCTGATCAAGCATAGAAGATTCATCAAAGGTTACATCTCTGCTAATAAGAAATTTACCAGGATTTTTACCTTCTGTACACCACAGTCGATAACTTTTACTCCTGTTGCATACCCTAGAAATATGCATTTTACCGCCCTCGGCTCCAGCTTACCATCATTCACATGAGCGTATGCAGGGCATCCAAATATTCTTAGATTAGAGTAATCAGAGGGTTACCGGACCATACTCTTGAGGAGTCTTTAAGTCAATTGCAGTTGATGGAGATCTATAACCAGATAGCTAGCAGTGTTTACTGCTTCAGCCAAGAATTGCTTAGACACAGCCAGCAAATATGCGCATACACCTAGCACGCGCCATGAGGGTTTGATTCATTCGCTCTGCAACTCCATTTTGCTGTGGTGTGTGTCGTACAGTGCGGCTGCCTCACATACCTTCTTTCTTGCAGAAATCATCAAATGGAGCGTTGCAGAACTCCAACCCATTATCAGTTCTTAGAGTCTTGACCTGTTTACCCGTCCGTTTTTCAACCATGGTCTTCCACTCCTTGAACTTCCCAAACACCTCATCTTTAGTTTTTAGAAAGTACAACCAGACTTTTCTCGAATAATCATCTATGAAAGTGACAAAGTAAGAACACCCGCCCTGCGATTTCACCGGAGAGGGACCCCATAGATCTGAATGAACATACTCCAGAATTTGTTTTGAAGTGTGATGACCGGTACTAAACCTCACCCTGCGTTGTTCCCTTTGACACAAGCCTCACAGAATTGAATTTTACCTATCACATCTCCACCAAATAAACCCTGCTTGCTCAAAACACAGACAACCCTAGCCTCACTCAATGTGACCTAATCGCCGGTGCCACAAATTTGTCCTGTCATCGTGTTTATCCAAGGACTGAGATACCGCCGCCGTTCCCATCACTGAACTGCCCTGTAGAAAATAAATTCCATGCTGCAGTTTTCCCTTCATCATTACCAGCGCACCCTTTCAGGACTTTCACCCACTCACCTTCACCATGATATTTTAAACCATTCTTGGCTAAGGTGCCAAGAGAAATCAAATTCTTTCTGAGTTCAGGAACATACCAACAGTCAAATTTCCTGACAGTACCGTCATGCAATTTATCTGCCTACCCGCTCCCTTTATGGCTAGAACCCCAGCATCACCTAACTTCACCGTTCCATTCCACTCCTTAAAAGAAGTGAGTAGATCACGAGAGAACGTCATATGGTGAGAAGCACCGGTATCATAATCCAGGAGTCAGAGTACTAGCACTACACGCTGTCAGAACTTCACCAAAGTCCCCATAATCAGAATTGTCTTGTACCACAGCAGCACTGCTGCCACTGTTACTAGAATCAACTTTTGTATTTCCCTTCTTTTTGTGGACAATCCCATTTTAACGTGCCCTTTCTCCTTGCAAAGATATAACACTTAACTTTGCTAGAGGATTTGATTTTGAACGCGACCTCCCATTCCCGTTACCCCTCTCATGTGGTCTTCCCCTACCTGCAAACAGACCTGAAACCAGAACCCTCTTCCAGAGAAACCTTTCTTTTCAATTCTTTGGACATAAGGGCATCTTTCACATCATTAAAAAATTGTAGTTCTACCATATAGCAATGTATCTACAAAATTCTCATATGACCATGGGTAGTGAACACCAATAAAATTAGGGCTTGGTCTTCATCATCTACTTTAACCTCAACTCCTTGAAGATCAAGAATGATACGGTTAAAGGTATCAAGATGATCCTTTACCTGAGTACTTTCGGACATCCGGAGGGTGTAAAGACGTTGCTTCTGATATAGCCTGTTCGTGAGGGAGTTGTTTTGGTACTTCTCACACAGTTTATTCCATAACCCAAAAGCCGTTGTCTGATCTACAACCTCCCGTAACACCTCATCAGTAACTGACAGCAGATCGCGGAATGAGCCCTTGCCAAAATCTCCTTATTTACCTCCTCCTTTCGTGTCTTTAGGAAACTTGTCTTCTCCCTCCAACGCAGCCGCACATCCTTGTTGAACCAGAAGTGCCCTCATCTTGACCTTCCAGAGCGTGAAGTCATTCGACCCATTAAACTTCTCCAGATCAAATTTATACGAGGACATTTTCAATCAATGGGATATGGCTCTGATACCACTTGTTATGAGAAAACGAGAAAGAAAGCAAATAAAGAACACAGAGGTTTTACGTGGTTCGGTGACGGTGTGTCAACCTACGTCCACGGGCAGAAACCGGAGAGATTTTATTATACTGATTCAGATATTTACAATATGTCATCCGACTAAGAACCATAGTTGTCTATTTATAAGCACCCCAAAACACCCTAAACCCTAAGCCTATTTGTTATTAATTAGGATAAGCCCAAAAGGAACCCTGCCAATTGAAACAGCCCTTTCGCTTTGGTTTAGGGTTGGGTAGACCGCTAAATCCAAGTCACGTTTCAACAAGGTCCTTACCTATCATTGTAATGCGGACCTTTTTTACATCTTGAATTAAATTTCACTTTTATATTTTCTAGTGTTAGGGAGTGATTTCCTCGCATTTAGAATCTCAAATCGGGTCTTTAGAGTGATTCCATCGGTTCGTGGCTTCCAATCCTTTGCGGTGGGATTTAGCCTATTGTTTGTGTTTTACCTGTGGATTGATTTCAGGTCCGAGACTATTCTCGTGGTTGGTTATCATCTATACTAATTCACATTCTCTGCACTATCCTTCTTCTTCCTTCTCTTTTCTTTTATACATATTCTTAATCCATTTGTTCTATTGAACCTTGTGGGGTAAGAAAATTATGTTGGTTATAATTATACGCGGCCGGGCCGTGTCATATTAGATAGCATGTTATAGATTATACTTACTTTGTGCTCCATAGTTCTAATTGCAAGGCTTTTCATATTTGTTGTAGAGTGTTCGAAATTAGTATATTTAGTGCTTTTGTTTTTTCAATGTTTTTCCTTTATATTATATAGCATGTTATAGATTATGCTTACTTTGTGCTTGATAGTTCTAATTGCAGTGCTTTTCGTATTTGTTGTAAAGTGTTCGAAATTAGTATATTTAGCGCTTTTGTATTTTCAATGGTTTTCCTTTATATTATATAGCATGTTATAGATTATACTTACTTTATGCTCTATAGTGCTTCTAATTGTAGTGCTTTTCGTATTTGTTGTAGAGTGTTCGAAATTAGTATATTTAGCGCTTTTGTTTTTTCAATGGTTTTCCTTTGTATTATATAGCATCTAATAGATTATACTTACTTTGTGCTTGATAGTTCAAATTGCAGTGTTTTTCGTATTTGTTGTAGAGTGTTCGAAATTAGTATATTTAGCGCATTTGTTTTTTCAATGTTTTTCCTTTGTATTATATAGCATGTTATAGATTATACTTACTTTGTGCTCGATAGTTCAAATTGCAGTGCTTTTCGTATTTGTTGTTGAGTGTTCGAAATTAGTATATTTAGTGTTTTTGTTTTTTCAATGGTTTTCCTTTATATTATATAGCATGTTATAGATTATACTTACTTTGTGCTCCATAGTTCTAATTGCAAGGCTTTTCGTATTTGTTGTAGAGTGTTCGAAATTAGTATATATAGTGCTTTTGTTTTTTCAATGTTTTTCCTTTATATTATATAGCATGTTATAGATTATGCTTACTTTGTGCATGATAGTTCTAATTTCAGTGCTTTTCGTATTTGTTGTAAAGTGTTCGGAATTAGTATATTTAGCGCTTTTTTTTTTCAATGGTTTTCCTTTATATTATATTGCGTGTTATAGATTATACTTACTTTGTGCTCTATAGTTCTTCTAATTGTAGTGCTTTTCGTATTTGTTGTAGAGTGTTCGAAATTAGTATATTTAGCGCTTTTGTTTTTCAATGGTTTTCCTTTATATTATATAGCATATTATAGATTATACTTACTTTGTGCTCTATAGTGCTTCTGATTGCAGTGCTTTTCGTATTTGTTGTAGAGTGTTCGAAATTAGTATATTTAGCGTTTTTGTTTTTTCAATGGTTCCCCTTTATATTATATAGGATGTTATAGATTAGACTTACTTTGTGCTCCATTGTTCTAATTGCAAGGCTTTTCGTATTTGTTGTAGAGTGTTCGAAATTAGTATATTTAGCGCTTTTTTTTTCAATGGTTTTCCTTGATATTAGATAGCATGTTATAGATTATACTTACTTTGTGCTCCATAGTTCTAATAGCAAGGCTTTTCGTATTTGTTGTAGAGTGTTCGAAATTAGTATATTTAGTGCTTTTGTTTTTTCAATGTTTTTCCTTTATATTATATAGCATGTTATAGATTATGTTTACTTTGTGCTTGATAGTTCTATTTGCAGTGCTTTTCGTATTTGTTGTAAAGTGTTCGAAATTAGTATATTTAGCGCTTTTGTTTTTTCAATGGTTTTCCTTTATATTATATAGCATGTTATAGATTATACTTACTTTGTGCTCCATAGTTCTAATTGCAAGGCTTTTCGTATTTGTTGTAGAGTGTTCGAAATTAGTATATTTAGTGCTTTTGTTTTTTCAATGTTTTTCCTTTATATTATATAGCATGTTATAGATTATGCTTACTTTGTGCATGATAGTTCTAATTGCAGTGCTTTTCGTATTTGTTGTAAAGTGTTCGAAATTAGTATATTTAGCGCTTTTTTTTTTCAATGGTTTTCCTTTATATTATATAGCGTGTTATAGATTATACTTACTTTGTGCTCTATAGTGCTTCTAATTGTAGTGCTTTTCGTATTTGTTGTAGAGTGTTCGAAATTAGTATATTTAGCGCATTTGTTTTTTCAATGTTTTTCCTTTGTATTATATAGCATGTTATAGATTATACTTACTTTGTGCTCGATAGTTCAAATTGCAGTGCTTTTCGTATTTGTTGTAGAGTGTTCGAAATTAGTATATTTAGCGCTTTTGTTTTTCAATGGTTTTCCTTTATATTATATAGCATGTTATAGATTATACTTACTTTGTGCTCTATAGTGCTTCTGATTGCAGTGCTTTTCGTTTTTGTTGTAGAGTGTTCGAAATTAGTATATTTAGCGTTTTTGTTTTTTCAATGGTTCCCCTTTATATTATATAGGATGTTATAGATTATACTTACTTTGTGCTCCATAGTTCTAATTGCAAGGCTTTTCGTATTTGTTGTAGAGTGTTCGAAATTAGTATATTTAGTGTTTTTTTTTTTTCAATGGTTTTCCTTTATATTATATAGCATGTTATAGATTATACTTACTTTGTGCTCCATAGTTCTAATTGCAAGGCTTTTCGTATTTGTTGTAGAGTGTTCGGAATTAGTATATTTAGCGCTTTTGTTTTTCAATGGTTTTCCTTTATATTATATAGCATGTTATAGATTATGCTTACTTTGTGCATGATAGTTCTAATTTCAGTGCTTTTCGTATTTGTTGTAAAGTGTTCGGAATTAGTATATTTAGCGCTTTTGTTTTTTCAATGGTTTTCCTTTATATTATATTGCGTGTTATAGATTATACTTACTTTGTGCATAGTTCTTCTAATTGTAGTGCTTTTCGTATTTGTTGTAGAGTGTTCGAAATTAGTATATTTAGCGCTTTTGTTTTTCAATGGTTTTCCTTTATATTATATAGCATATTATAGATTATACTTACTTTGTGCTCTATAGTGCTTCTGATTGCAGTGCTTTTCGTATTTGTTGTAGAGTGTTCGAAATTAGTATATTTAGCGTTTTTGTTTTTTCAATGGTTCCCCTTTATATTATATAGGATGTTATAGATTAGACTTACTTTGTGCTCCATTGTTCTAATTGCAAGGCTTTTCGTATTTGTTGTAGAGTGTTCGAAATTATTATATTTAGCGCTTTTTTTTTTCAATGGTTTTCCTTGAAATTAGATAGCATGTTATAGATTATACTTACTTTGTGCTCCATAGTTCTAATAGCAAGGCTTTTCGTATTTGTTGTAGAGTGTTCGAAATTAGTATATTTAGTGCTTTTGTTTTTTCAATGTTTTTCCTTTATATTATATAGCATGTTATAGATTATGTTTACTTTGTGCTTGATAGTTCTATTTGCAGTGCTTTTGTATTTGTTGTAAAGTGTTCGAAATTAGTATATTTAGCGCTTTTGTTTTTTCAATGGTTTTCCTTTATATTATATAGCATGTTATAGATTATACTTACTTTGTGCTCCATAGTTCTAATTGCAAGGCTTTTCGTATTTGTTGTAGAGTGTTCGAAATTAGTATATTTAGTGCTTTTGTTTTTTCAATGTTTTTCCTTTATATTATATAGCATGTTATAGATTATGCTTACTTTGTGCATGATAGTTCTAATTGCAGTGCTTTTCGTATTTGTTGTAAAGTGTTCGGAATTAGTATATTTAGCGCTTTTTTTTTTTCAATGGTTTTCCTTTGTATTATATAGCGTGTTATAGATTATACTTACTTTGTGCTCTATAGTGCTTCTAATTGTAGTGCTTTTCGTATTTGTTGTAGAGTGTTCGAAATTAGTATATTTAGCGCATTTGTTTTTTCAATGTTTTTCCTTTGTATTATATAGCATGTTATAGATTATACTTACTTTGTGCTCGATAGTTCAAATTGCAGTGCTTTTCGTATTTGTTGTAGAGTGTTCGAAATTAGTATATTTAGCGCTTTTGTTTTTTCAATGGTTTTCCTTTATATTATATAGCATGTTATAGATTATACTTACTTTGTGCTCCATAGTTCTAATTGCAAGGCCTTTCGTATTTGTTGTAAAGTGTTCGAAATTAGTATATTTAGTGCTTTTGTTTTTTCAATGTTTTTCCTTTATATTATATAGCATGTTATAGATTATGCTTACTTTGTGCATGATAGTTCTAATTGCAGTGCTTTTCGTATTTGTTGTAAAGTGTTCGAAATTAGTATATTTAGCGCTTTTGTTTTTTCAATGGTTTTCCTTGATATTATGACGAGGACGTCAAATCTTCAAGCATCCAAATGCCCGTGGGACCCCTCACTCAAAGCCGAGCTCGTCAGTTTCAAAAATCCGTCACTGCATTGATCAGACGATTTTTCATGGAGAATCAATTTAAGGATAATGCTTGGAGACCACTTAGCCCTCACCTGACGCTCCTTCAATGGGACTCGCAAGAATCCCAATTGAAAGATCAAGAGAATCACTAATCATGGAAGTATATCAAGGGAATCATCACTTATGGAGAGAATCACTAAATCATGGAAGTATATCAAGGGAATCATCACTTATTTCCTTTTATTATAAGTTCCCATATAGTATGATTCCATATCTAAAACTTCCCTAATTATTTATTTCCTTATAGTTAGACTTACCTTTTGGTTTGTTTCCTTTATTACTTGTTGCCTTTTATTTTCGTCAAGGACCTCTATATAAGGTCTGTTATGAGAAAACGAGAAAGAAAGCAAATAAAGAACACAGAGGTTTTACGTGGTTCGGTGACGGTGTGTCAACCTACGTCCACGGGCAGAAACCGGAGAGATTTTATTATACTGATTCAGATATTTACAATATGTCATCCGACTAAGAACCATAGTTGTCTATTTATAAGCACCCCAAAACACCCTAAACCCTAAGCCTATTTGTTATTAATTAGGATAAGCCCAAAAGGAACCCTGCCAATTGAAACAGCCCTTTCGCTTTGGTTTAGGGTTGGGTAGACCGCTAAATCCAAGTCACGTTTCAACAATCTCCACCTTGACTTGGAGTTTCTCCAACCGCCAAAGGTTCGTTAGTATCTCTCAGTCGTCTCCTTCCTGCCAGATGCCCCGAGAGGGCTTTACCTCCTACGAATATTCACCAAGTTCAAGCAGTGCTCAAACTTCTCCGTCGGTAGCGCCTTTGTCAACATATCAGCTGGATTGTGCTCTGTAGCTATTTTCTGAATAGAAAACTTGTCTTCCTCCAGAACATCACGGATAAAATTCAACCTTACATCAATATGTTTGGTTCTCTCATGATACACTGGATTTTTAGCCAAACTCAAAGCACTTTGACTATCACAGAATAACACCGGTTTCTCCACCTTCAGACCCAAACTCTGCACCAGACCATGTAACCAGATACCCTCCTTAATACCTTCAGTCATTGACATGTATTCCGCCTCAGTCGTCGACAATGCAACCGTAGGTTGTAAAGTAGACTTCCAACTGACTGCACATCCAAACAAAGTGAAGATAAAACAAGTTAGTGATCTTCGTTTCACCAAGTCACCCCCGTAATCAGAGTCTGCATAGCCAACAAGACCATCACCATGGCCTTTATCATCATATACCAGACAAATATCAGACGCTCCTTTCAAATATCGCAAGATCCACTTTACAGCTCCCCAGTGAGCTTTACCCGGATTAGCCATAAACCTGCTCACCACACTAACCGCATAAGCGAGATCCGGTCTCGTACATACCATCGCATACATAAGACTTCCAACTGCACTTGAATATGGAACCGTCTTCATGTAACTAACCTCTTCATCTGTAGCCGGTATAGTGCTTCGATCAAGTTTAAAGTGTGCCGCCAAAGGGGTACTTACCGGTTTGGACTGATCAACAGAGAATGCCTGCAAAACTTTCTCAATATACTTTTCTTGAGAAACCCATAACCGTCTTGCTTCTCTATCACGCCAGATCTCCATACCAAGTATTTTCTTTGCCGCACCCAAATCCTTCATCTCAAACTCACCCTTTAGTAGAGCCTTCAAGTCATTAATTACAGCCATGTTTTTAGCTGCAATTAACATATCATCCACATACAACAGCAGATACACAAAGGAATCAGTAGAAACTTTCTTCGAGTAAACACAGTTATCAAACTGATTACGAGTATAACCATTAGACACCATGAATGAGTCAAATCTCTTGTACCATTGCCTCGGAGACTGCTTCAAGCCATACAGAGATTTCTTTAACAAGCATACCTGGTCCCCTTTAGAACTGTAGAACCCCTCCGGTTGAGACATGTAAATCTGTTCTTCTAGATTACCATGAAGGAATGCTGTTTTTACATCAAGCTGCTCCAGCTCCAGATCAAAAGCACCCACCATTGCCAAAAGAACCCGAATGGTTTTGTGTTACACCACAGGAGAAAAGACTTCATGGTAATCGATTCCTTCCTTCTGTGAAAACCCTTTTGCCACCAGTCTCGCCTTGAACCTAGCAGGTTCAACACCAGGAATTCCCTCCTTTCTTTTAAAGACCCACTTGCATCCCACTGGCTTCACCCCTTTTGGTAGTGCAACAAGATCCCAAGTCTTGTTCTTTTCAAGAGACTGCATCTCTTCATTCATTGCCATAATCCAGGTTTCTGCATCTTTACTCGCCACAGCTTCTTTATATGTCTTTGGCTCATCAGAGCCAAGATCATCACCAACCGCTAGTGCATAAGCAACAGAATCCATGTCACACATATTGACACATCCTGCAAACCTAGCTGGTTTCTGAATATTTCTCTTTCCCTTTCTTGCTGCTATGGAATCTTCAACCCCAGTACCAGCGTCATCAGCTTCCCCCTCAACCGGTTTCCCTTGAGGTTTTGACTGATCTGGTTGATCGGATTGATCAATAGTATTATCCTGCTGCTTTTCCTCTAACACAACTCTGTCAGGAGTCTCAAACTCCACCCTCTGGTTAGCACCACAATCTTTTGTACCTGCAATACTTTCACAACCTCTACTCTGATCAAGCATAGCAGATTCATCAAAGGTTACATCTCTGCTAATAAGAAATTTACCAGGATTTTTACCTTCTGTACACCACAGTCGATAACCTTTTACTCCTGTTGCATACCCTAGAAATATGCATTTTACCGCCCTCGGCTCCAGCTTACCATCATTCACATGAGCGTATGCAGGGCATCCAAATATTCTTAGATTAGAGTAATCAGAGGGTTTACCGGACCATACCTCTTGAGGAGTCTTTAAGTCAATTGCAGTTGATGGAGATCTATTAACCAGATAGCTAGCAGTGTTTACTGCTTCAGCCCAGAATTGCTTAGACAAGCCAGCAAATATGCGCATACACCTAGCACGCGCCATGAGGGTTTGATTCATTCGCTCTGCAACTCCATTTTGCTGTGGTGTGTGTCGTACAGTGCGGTGCCTCACTATACCTTCTTTCTTGCAGAAATCATCAAATGGAGCGTTGCAGAACTCCAACCCATTATCAGTTCTTAGAGTCTTGACCTGTTTACCCGTCCGTTTTTCAACCATGGTCTTCCACTCCTTGAACTTCCCAAACACCTCATCTTTAGTTTTTAGAAAGTACAACCAGACCTTTCTCGAATAATCATCTATGAAAGTGACAAAGTAAGAACACCCGCCCTGCGATTTCACCGGAGAGGGACCCCATAGATCTGAATGAACATACTCCAGAATTTGTTTTGAAGTGTGATGACCGGTACTAAACCTCACCCTGCGTTGCTTCCCTTTGACACAAGCCTCACAGAATTGAATTTTACCTATCACATCTCCACCAAATAAACCCTGCTTGCTCAACACAGACAACCCTAGCTCACTCATGTGACCTAATCGCCGGTGCCACAAATTTGTCCTGTCATCGTGTTTATCCAAGGACTGAGATACCGCCGCCGTTCCCATCACTGAACTGCCCTGTAGAAAATAAATTCCATGCTGCAGTTTTCCCTTCATCATTACCAGCGCACCTTTCAGGACTTTCACCCACTCACCTTCACCATGATATTTTAAACCATTCTTGGCTAAGGTGCCAAGAGAAATCAAATTCTTTCTGAGTTCAGGAACATACCAACAGTCAAATTTCCTGACAGTACCGTCATGCAATTTTATCTGCACTACCCCGCTCCCTTTTATGGCTAGAACCCCATCATCACCTAACTTCACCGTTCCATTCCACTCCTTAAAAGAAGTGAGTAGATCACGAGAGAACGTCATATGGTGAGAAGCACCGGTATCCATAATCCAGGAGTCAGCAGTACTAGCACTACACGCTGTCAGAACTTCACCAAAGTCCCCATCATCAGAATTGTCTTGTACCACAGCAGCACTGCTGCCACTGTTACTAGAATCAACTTTTGTATTTCCCTTCTTTTGTGGACAATCCCTTTTAACGTGCCCTTTCTCCTTGCAAAGATAACACTTAACTTTGCTAGAGGATTTTGATTTTGAACGCGACCTCCCATTCCCGTTACCCCTCTCATGTGGTCTTCCCCTACCTGCAAACAGACCTGAACCAGAACCCTCTTCCAGAGAAACCTTTCTTTTCAATTCTTTGGACATAAGGGCATCTTTCACATCATTAACAGAAATTGTAGTTCTACCATATAGCATAGTATCTACAAAATTCTCATATGAACCAGGTAGTGAACACAATAAAATTAGGGCTTGGTCTTCATCATCTACTTTAACCTCAACTCCTTGAAGATCAAGAATGATACGGTTAAAGGTATCAAGATGATCCTTTACCTGAGTACTTTCGGACATCCGGAGGGTGTAAAGACGTTGCTTCTGATATAGCCTGTTCGTGAGGGAGTTGTTTTGGTACTTCTCACACAGTTTATTCCATAACCCAAAAGCCGTTGTCTGATCTACAACCTCCCGTAACACCTCATCAGTAACTGACAGCAAGATCGCGGAATGAGCCCTTGCCAAAATCTCCTTATTTACCTCCTCCTTCGTGTCTTTAGGAAACTTGTCTTCTCCCTCCAACGCAGCCGCACATCCTTGTTGAACCAGAAGTGCCCTCATCTTGACCTTCCAGAGCGTGAAGTCATTCGACCCATTAAACTTCTCCAGATCAAATTTATACGAGGACATTTTCAATCAATGGGATATGGCTCTGATACCACTTGTTATGAGAAAACGAGAAAGAAAGCAAATAAAGAACACAGAGGTTTTACGTGGTTCGGTGACGGTGTGTCAACCTACGTCCACGGGCAGAAACCGGAGAGATTTTATTATACTGATTCAGATATTTACAATATGTCATCCGACTAAGAACCATAGTTGTCTATTTATAAGCACCCCAAAACACCCTAAACCCTAAGCCTATTTGTTATTAATTAGGATAAGCCCAAAAGGAACCCTGCCAATTGAAACAGCCCTTTCGCTTTGGTTTAGGGTTGGGTAGACCGCTAAATCCAAGTCACGTTTCAACAAGGTCCTTACCTATCATTGTAATGCGGACCTTTTTTACATCTTGAATTAAATTTCACTTTTATATTTTCTAGTGTTAGGGAGTGATTTCCTCGCATTTAGAATCTCAAATCGGGTCTTTAGAGTGATTCCATCGGTTCGTGGCTTCCAATCCTTTGCGGTGGGATTTAGCCTATTGTTTGTGTTTTACCTGTGGATTGATTTCAGGTCCGAGACTTATTCTCGTGGTTGGTTATCATCTATACTAATTCACATTCTCTGCACTATCCTTCTTCTTCCTTCTCTTTTCTTTTATACATATTCTTAATCCATTTGTTCTATTGAACCTTGTGGGTAAGAAAATTATGTTGGTTATAATTATACGCGGCCGGGCCGTGTCATATTAGATAGCATGTTATAGATTATACTTACTTTGTGCTCCATAGTTCTAATTGCAAGGCTTTTCATATTTGTTGTAGAGTGTTCGAAATTAGTATATTTAGTGCTTTTGTTTTTTCAATGTTTTTCCTTTATATTATATAGCATGTTATAGATTATGCTTACTTTGTGCTTGATAGTTCTAATTGCAGTGCTTTTCGTATTTGTTGTAAAGTGTTCGAAATTAGTATATTTAGCGCTTTTGTATTTTCAATGGTTTTCCTTTATATTATATAGCATGTTATAGATTATACTTACTTTATGCTCTATAGTGCTTCTAATTGTAGTGCTTTTCGTATTTGTTGTAGAGTGTTCGAAATTAGTATATTTAGCGCTTTTGTTTTTTCAATGGTTTTCCTTTGTATTATATAGCATCTAATAGATTATACTTACTTTGTGCTTGATAGTTCAAATTGCAGTGTTTTTCGTATTTGTTGTAGAGTGTTCGAAATTAGTATATTTAGCGCATTTGTTTTTTCAATGTTTTTCCTTTGTATTATATAGCATGTTATAGATTATACTTACTTTGTGCTCGATAGTTCAAATTGCAGTGCTTTTCGTATTTGTTGTTGAGTGTTCGAAATTAGTATATTTAGTGTTTTTTTTTTTTCAATGGTTTTCCTTTATATTATATAGCATGTTATAGATTATACTTACTTTGTGCTCCATAGTTCTAATTGCAAGGCTTTTCGTATTTGTTGTAGAGTGTTCGAAATTAGTATATATAGTGCTTTTGTTTTTCAATGTTTTTCCTTTATATTATATAGCATGTTATAGATTATGCTTACTTTGTGCATGATAGTTCTAATTTCAGTGCTTTTCGTATTTGTTGTAAAGTGTTCGGAATTAGTATATTTAGCGCTTTTGTTTTTTCAATGGTTTTCCTTTATATTATATTGCGTGTTATAGATTATACTTACTTTGTGCTCTATAGTTCTTCTAATTGTAGTGCTTTTCGTATTTGTTGTAGAGTGTTCGAAATTAGTATATTTAGCGCTTTTGTTTTTCAATGGTTTTCCTTTATATTATATAGCATATTATAGATTATACTTACTTTGTGCTCTATAGTGCTTCTGATTGCAGTGCTTTTCGTATTTGTTGTAGAGTGTTCGAAATTAGTATATTTAGCGTTTTTGTTTTTTCAATGGTTCCCCTTTATATTATATAGGATGTTATAGATTAGACTTACTTTGTGCTCCATTGTTCTAATTGCAAGGCTTTTCGTATTTGTTGTAGAGTGTTCGAAATTAGTATATTTAGCGCTTTTTTTTTCAATGGTTTTCCTTGATATTAGATAGCATGTTATAGATTATACTTACTTTGTGCTCCATAGTTCTAATAGCAAGGCTTTTCGTATTTGTTGTAGAGTGTTCGAAATTAGTATATTTAGTGCTTTTGTTTTTTCAATGTTTTTCCTTTATATTATATAGCATGTTATAGATTATGTTTACTTTGTGCTTGATAGTTCTATTTGCAGTGCTTTTCGTATTTGTTGTAAAGTGTTCGAAATTAGTATATTTAGCGCTTTTGTTTTTTCAATGGTTTTCCTTTATATTATATAGCATGTTATAGATTATACTTACTTTGTGCTCCATAGTTCTAATTGCAAGGCTTTTCGTATTTGTTGTAGAGTGTTCGAAATTAGTATATTTAGTGCTTTTGTTTTTTCAATGTTTTTCCTTTATATTATATAGCATGTTATAGATTATGCTTACTTTGTGCATGATAGTTCTAATTGCAGTGCTTTTCGTATTTGTTGTAAGTGTTCGGAATTAGTATATTTAGCGCTTTTTTTTTTTCAATGGTTTTCCTTTATATTATATAGCGTGTTATAGATTATACTTACTTTGTGCTCTATAGTGCTTCTAATTGTAGTGCTTTTCGTATTTGTTGTAGAGTGTTCGAAATTAGTATATTTAGCGCATTTGTTTTTTCAATGTTTTTCCTTTGTATTATATAGCATGTTATAGATTATACTTACTTTGTGCTCGATAGTTCAAATTGCAGTGCTTTTCGTATTTGTTGTAGAGTGTTCGAAATTAGTATATTTAGCGCTTTTGTTTTTCAATGGTTTTCCTTTATATTATATAGCATGTTATAGATTATACTTACTTTGTGCTCTATAGTGCTTCTGATTGCAGTGCTTTTCGTTTTTGTTGTAGAGTGTTCGAAATTAGTATATTTAGCGTTTTTGTTTTTTCAATGGTTCCCCTTTATATTATATAGGATGTTATAGATTATACTTACTTTGTGCTCCATAGTTCTAATTGCAAGGCTTTTCGTATTTGTTGTAGAGTGTTCGAAATTAGTATATTTAGTGTTTTTGTTTTTTCAATGGTTTTCCTTTATATTATATAGCATGTTATAGATTATACTTACTTTGTGCTCCATAGTTCTAATTGCAAGGCTTTTCGTATTTGTTGTAGAGTGTTCGAAATTAGTATATTTAGCGCTTTTGTTTTTTCAATGGTTTTCCTTTATATTATATAGCATGTTATAGATTATGCTTACTTTGTGCATGATAGTTCTAATTTCAGTGCTTTTCGTATTTGTTGTAAAGTGTTCGGAATTAGTATATTTAGCGCTTTTGTTTTTTCAATGGTTTTCCTTTATATTATATTGCGTGTTATAGATTATACTTACTTTGTGCATAGTTCTTCTAATTGTAGTGCTTTTCGTATTTGTTGTAGAGTGTTCGAAATTAGTATATTTAGCGCTTTTGTTTTTCAATGGTTTTCCTTTATATTATATAGCATATTATAGATTATACTTACTTTGTGCTCTATAGTGCTTCTGATTGCAGTGCTTTTCGTATTTGTTGTAGAGTGTTCGAAATTAGTATATTTAGCGTTTTTGTTTTTTCAATGGTTCCCCTTTATATTATATAGGATGTTATAGATTAGACTTACTTTGTGCTCCATTGTTCTAATTGCAAGGCTTTTCGTATTTGTTGTAGAGTGTTCGAAATTATTATATTTAGCGCTTTTTTTTTTCAATGGTTTTCCTTGAAATTAGATAGCATGTTATAGATTATACTTACTTTGTGCTCCATAGTTCTAATAGCAAGGCTTTTCGTATTTGTTGTAGAGTGTTCGAAATTAGTATATTTAGTGCTTTTGTTTTTTCAATGTTTTTCCTTTATATTATATAGCATGTTATAGATTATGTTTACTTTGTGCTTGATAGTTCTATTTGCAGTGCTTTTTGTATTTGTTGTAAAGTGTTCGAAATTAGTATATTTAGCGCTTTTGTTTTTTCAATGGTTTTCCTTTATATATATAGCATGTTATAGATTATACTTACTTTGTGCTCCATAGTTCTAATTGCAAGGCTTTTCGTATTTGTTGTAGAGTGTTCGAAATTAGTATATTTAGTGCTTTTGTTTTTTCAATGTTTTTCCTTTATATTATATAGCATGTTATAGATTATGCTTACTTTGTGCATGATAGTTCTAATTGCAGTGCTTTTCGTATTTGTTGTAAAGTGTTCGGAATTAGTATATTTAGCGCTTTTTTTTTTTCAATGGTTTTCCTTTGTATTATATAGCGTGTTATAGATTATACTTACTTTGTGCTCTATAGTGCTTCTAATTGTAGTGCTTTTCGTATTTGTTGTAGAGTGTTCGAAATTAGTATATTTAGCGCATTTGTTTTTTCAATGTTTTTCCTTTGTATTATATAGCATGTTATAGATTATACTTACTTTGTGCTCGATAGTTCAAATTGCAGTGCTTTTCGTATTTGTTGTAGAGTGTTCGAAATTAGTATATTTAGCGCTTTTGTTTTTTCAATGGTTTTCCTTTATATTATATAGCATGTTATAGATTATACTTACTTTGTGCTCCATAGTTCTAATTGCAAGGCCTTTCGTATTTGTTGTAAAGTGTTCGAAATTAGTATATTTAGTGCTTTTGTTTTTTCAATGTTTTTCCTTTATATTATATAGCATGTTATAGATTATGCTTACTTTGTGCATGATAGTTCTAATTGCAGTGCTTTTCGTATTTGTTGTAAAGTGTTCGAAATTAGTATATTTAGCGCTTTTGTTTTTTCAATGGTTTTCCTTGATATTATGACGAGGACGTCAAATCTTCAAGCATCCAAATGCCCGTGGGACCCCTCACTCAAAGCCGAGCTCGTCAGTTTCAAAAATCCGTCACTGCATTGATCAGACGATTTTTCATGGAGAATCAATTTAAGGATAATGCTTGGAGACCACTTAGCCCTCACCTGACGCTCCTTCAATGGGACTCGCAAGAATCCCAATTGAAAGATCAAGAGAATCACTAATCAGGAAGTATATCAAGGGAATCATCACTTATGGAGAGAATCACTAAATCATGGAAGTATATCAAGGGAATCATCACTTATTTCCTTTTATTATAAGTTCCCATATAGTATGATTCCATATCTAAAACTTCCCTAATTATTTATTTCCTTATAGTTAGACTTACCTTTTGGTTTGTTTCCTTTATTACTTGTTGCCTTTTATTTTCGTCAAGGACCTCTATATAAGGTCTGTTATGAGAAAACGAGAAAGAAAGCAAATAAAGAACACAGAGGTTTTACGTGGTTCGGTGACGGTGTGTCAACCTACGTCCACGGGCAGAAACCGGAGAGATTTTATTATACTGATTCAGATATTTACAATATGTCATCCGACTAAGAACCATAGTTGTCTATTTATAAGCACCCCAAAAACACCCTAAACCCTAAGCCTATTTGTTATTAATTAGGATAAGCCCAAAAGGAACCCTGCCAATTGAAACAGCCCTTTCGCTTTGGTTTAGGGTTGGGTAGACCGCTAAATCCAAGTCACGTTTCAAACAATCTCCACCTTGACTTGGAGTTTCTCCAACCGCCAAAGGTTCGTTAGTATCTCTCAGTCGTCTCCTTCCTGCCAGATGCCCCGAGAGGCTTTACCTCCTACGAATATTCACCAAGTTCAAGCAGTGCTCAAACTTCTCCGTCGGTAGCGCCTTTGTCAACATATCAGCTGGATTGTGCTCTGTAGCTATTTCTGAATAGAAAACTTGTCTTCTCCAGAACATCACGGATAAAATTCAACCTTACATCAATATGTTTGGTTCTCTCATGATACACTGGATTTTTAGCCAAACTCAAAGCACTTTGACTATCACAGAATAACACCGGTTTCTCCACCTTCAGACCCAAAACTCTGCACCAGACCATGTAACCAGATACCCTCCTTAATACCTTCAGTCATTGACATGTATTCCGCCTCAGTCGTCGACAATGCAACCGTAGGTTGTAAAGTAGACTTCCAACTGACTGCACATCCAAACAAAGTGAAGATAAAACAAGTTAGTGATCTTCGTTTCACCAAGTCACCCCCGTAATCAGAGTCTGCATAGCCAACAAGACCATCACCATGGCCTTTATCATCATATACCAGACAAATATCAGACGCTCCTTTCAAATATCGCAAGATCCACTTTACAGCTCCCCAGTGAGCTTTACCCGGATTAGCCATAAACCTGCTCACCACACTAACCGCATAAGCGAGATCCGGTCTCGTACATACCATCGCATACATAAGACTTCCAACTGCACTTGAATATGGAACCGTCTTCATGTAACTAACCTCTCATCTGTAGCCGGTATAGTGCTTCGATCAAGTTTAAAGTGTGCCGCCAAAGGGGGTACTTACCGGTTTGGACTGATCAACAGAGAATGCCTGCAAAACTTTCTCAATATACTTTTCTTGAGAAACCCATAACCGTCTGCTTCTCTATCACGCCAGATCTCCATACCAAGTATTTTCTTTGCCGCACCCAAATCCTTCATCTCAAACTCACCCTTTAGTAGAGCCTTCAAGTCATTAATTACAGCCATGTTTTTAGCTGCAATTAACATATCATCCACATACAACAGCAGATACACAAAGGAATCAGTAGAAACTTTCTTCGAGTAAACACAGTTATCAAACTGATTACGAGTATAACCATTAGACACCATGAATGAGTCAAATCTCTTGTACCATGCCTCGGAGACTGCTTCAAGCCATACAGAGATTTCTTTACAACATACCTGGTCCCCTTTAGAACTGTAGAAACCCCTCCGGTTGAGACATGTAAATCTGTTCTTCTAGATTACCATGAAGGAATGCTGTTTTTACATCAAGCTGCTCCAGCTCCAGATCAAAAGCACCCACCATTGCCAAAAGAACCCGAATGGTTTTGTGTTACACCACAGGAGAAAAGACTTCATGGTAATCGATTCCTTCCTTCTGTGAAAACCCTTTTGCCACCAGTCTCGCCTTGAACCTAGCAGGTTCAACACCAGGAATTCCCTCCTTTCTTTTAAAGACCCACTTGCATCCCACTGGCTTCACCCCTTTTGGTAGTGCAACAAGATCCCAAGTCTTGTTCTTTCAAGAGACTGCATCTCTTCATTCATTGCCATAATCCAGGTTTCTGCATCTTTACTCGCCACAGCTTCTTTATATGTCTTTGGCTCATCAGAGCCAAGATCATCACCAACCGCTAGTGCATAAGCAACAGAATCCATGTCACACACATATTGACACATCCTGCAAACCTAGCTGGTTTCTGAATATTTCTCTTTCCCTTTCTTGCTGCTATGGAATCTTCAACCCCAGTACCAGCGTCATCAGTTCCCCCTCAACCGGTTTCCCTTGAGGTTTTGACTGATCTGGTTGATCGGATTGATCAATAGTATTATCCTGCTGCTTTTCCTCTACACACAACTCTGTCAGGAGTCTCAAACTCCACCCTCTGGTTAGCACACAATCTTTTGTACCTGCAATACTTTCACAACCTCTACTCTGATCAAGCATAGCAGATTCATCAAAGGTTACATCTCTGCTAATAAGAAATTTACCAGGATTTTTACCTTCTGTACACCACAGTCGATAACCTTTTACTCCTGTTGCATACCCTAGAAATATGCATTTTACCGCCCTCGGCTCCAGCTTACCATCATTCACATGAGCGTATGCAGGGCATCCAAATATTCTTAGATTAGAGTAATCAGAGGGTTTACCGGACCATACCTCTTGAGGAGTCTTAAGTCAATTGCAGTTGATGGAGATCTATTAACCAGATAGCTAGCAGTGTTTACTGCTTCAGCCCAGAATTGCTTAGACAAGCCAGCAAATATGCGCATACACCTAGCACGCGCCATGAGGGTTTGATTCATTCGCTCTGCAACTCCATTTTGCTGTGGTGTGTGTCGTACAGTGCGGTGCCTCACTATACCTTCTTTCTTGCAGAAATCATCAAATGGAGCGTTGCAGAACTCCAACCCATTATCAGTTCTAGAGTCTTGACCTGTTTACCCGTCCGTTTTCAACCATGGTCTTCCACTCCTTGAACTTCCCAAACACCTCATCTTTAGTTTTTAGAAAGTACAACCAGACCTTTCTCGAATAATCATCTATGAAAGTGACAAAGTAAGAACACCCGCCCTGCGATTTCACCGGAGAGGGACCCCATAGATCTGAATGAACATACTCCAGAATTTGTTTTGAAGTGTGATGACCGGTACTAAACCTCACCCTGCGTTGCTTCCCTTTGACACAAGCCTCACAGAATTGAATTTACCTATCACATCTCACACCAAAATAACCCTGCTTGCTCAACACAGACAACCCTAGCTCACTCATGTGACCTAATCGCCGGTGCCACAAATTTGTCCTGTCATCGTGTTTATCCAAGGACTGAGATACCGCCGCCGTTCCCATCACTGAAACCTGCCTGTAGAAAATAAATTCCATGCTGCAGTTTCCCTTCATCATTACCAGCGCCACCTTTCAGGACTTTCACCCACTCACCTTCACCATGATATTTTAAACCATTCTTGGCTAAGGTGCCAAGAGAAATCAAATTCTTTCTGAGTTCAGGAACATACCAACAGTCAAATTCCTGACAGTACCGTCATGCAATTTTATCTGCACTACCCCGCTCCCTTTTATGGCTAGAACCCATCATCACCTAACTTCACCGTTCCATTCCACTCCTTAAAGAAGAGTGAGTAGATCACGAGAGAACGTCATATGGTGAGAAGCACCGGGTATCCATAATCAGGAGTCAGCAGTACTAGCACTACACGCTGTCAGAACTTCACCAAAGTCCATCATCAGAATTGTCTTGTACCACAGCAGCACTGCTGCCACTGTTACTAGAATCAACTTTTGTTATTTCCCTTCTTTTGTGGACAATCCCTTTTAACGTGCCCTTTCTCCTTGCAAAGATAACAACTTAACTTTGCTAGAGGATTTTGATTTTGAACGCGACCTCCCATTCCCGTTACCCCTCTCATGTGGTCTTCCCCTACCTGCAAAACAGACCTGAACAGAACCCTCTTCCAGAGAAACCTTTCTTTCAATTCTTTGGACATAAGGGCATCTTTCCCATCATTAACAGAAATTGTAGTTCTACCATATAGATAGTATCTACAAAATTCTAATATGAACCAGGTAGTGAACACAAAAAATTAGGGCTTGGTCTTCATCATCTACTTTAACCTTCAACTCCTTGAAGATCAAGAATGATACGGTTAAAGGTATCAAGATGATCCTTTACTGAGTACTTTCGGACATCCG
>NW_026137516.1:0-38294 GCF_009805555.1 Andrographis paniculata | reverse complement strand
CTTTATGAGAAAACGAGAAAGAAAGCAAATAAAGAACACAGAGGTTTTACGTGGTTCGGTGACGGTGTGTCAACCTACGTCCACGGGCAGAAACCGGAGAGATTTTATTATACTGATTCAGAGATTTACAATATGTCATCCGACTAAGAAACCATAGTTGTCTATTTATAAGCACCCCAAAACACCCTAAACCCTAAGCCTATTTGTTATTATTAGGATAAGCCCAAAAGGAACCCTGCCAATTGAAACAGCCCTTTCGCTTTGGTTTAGGGTCGGGTAGACCGCTAAATCCAAGTCACGTTTCAACAATCTCCACCTTGACTTGGAGTTTCTCCAACCGCCAAAGGTTCGTCAGTATCTCTCAGTCGTCTCCTTCCTTCCTGCCAGATGCCCCGAGAGGGCTTTACCTCCTACGAATATTCACCAAGTTCAAGCAGTGCTCAAACTTCTCCGTCGGTAGCGCCTTTGTCAACATATCAGCTGGATTGTGTTCTGTAGCTATTTTCTGAATAGAAAACTTGTCTTCCTCCAGAACATCACGGATAAAATTCAACCTTACATCAATCATATGTTTGGTTCTCTCATGATACACTGGATTTTTAGCCAAACTCAAAGCACTTTGACTATCACAGAATAACACACCGTTTCTCCACCTTCAGACCCAAACTCTGCACCAGACCATGTAACCAGATACCCTCCTTAATACCTTCAGTCATTGACATGTATTCCGCCTCAGTCGTCGACAATGCAACCGTAGGTTGTAAAGTAGACTTCCAACTGACTGCACATCCAAACAAGTGAAGATAAAACAAGTTAGTGATCTTCGTTTCACCAAGTCACCCCCGTAATCAGAGTCTGCATAGCCAACAAGACCATCACCATGGCCTTTATCATCATATACCAGACAAATATCAGACGCTCCTTTCAAATATCGCAAGATCCACTTTACAGCTCCCAGTGAGCTTTACCCGGATTAGCCATAAACCTGCTCACCACACTAACCGCATAAGCGAGATCCGGTCTCGTACATACCATCGCATACATAAGACTTCCAACTGCACTTGAATATGGAACCGTCTTCATGTAACTAACCTCTTCATCTGTAGCCGGTATAGTGCTTCGATCAAGTTTAAAGTGTGCCGCCAAAGGGGTACTTACCGGTTTGGACTGATCAACAGAGAATGCCTGCAAAACTTTCTCAATATACTTTTCTTTCGAGAAACCCATAACCGTCTTGCTTTCTCTATCACGCCAGATCTCCATACCAAGTATTTTCTTTGCCGCACCCAAATCCTTCATCTCAAACTCACCCTTTAGTAGAGCCTTCAAGTCATTAATTACAGCCATGTTTTTAGCTGCAATTAACATATCATCCACATACAACAGCAGATACACAAAGGAATCAGTAGAAACTTTCTTCGAGTAAACACAGTTATCAAACTGATTACGAGTATAACCATTAGACACCATGAATGAGTCAAATCTCTTGTACCATTGCCTCGGAGACTGCTTCAAGCCATACAGAGATTTCTTTAACAAGCATACCTGGTCCCCTTTAGAACTGTAGAACCCCTCCGGTTGAGACATGTAAATCTGTTCTTCTAGATTACCATGAAGGAATGCTGTTTTTACATCAAGCTGCTCCAGCTCCAGATCAAAAGCACCCACCATTGCCAAAAGAACCCGAATGGTTTTGTGTTTCACCACAGGAGAAAAGACTTCATGGTAATCGATTCCTTCCTTCTGTGAAAACCCTTTTGCCACCAGTCTCGCCTTGAACCTAGCAGGTTCAACACCAGGAATTCCCTCCTTCTTCTTTTAAGACCCACTTGCATCCCACTGGCTTCACCCCTTTTGGTAGTGCAACAAGATCCCAAGTCTTGTTCTTTTCAAGAGACTGCATCTCTTCATCATTCATGCCATAATCCAGGTTTTCTTTATCTTTACTCGCCACAGCTTCTTTATATGTCTTTGGCTCATCAGAGCCAAGATCATCACCAACCGCTAGTGCATAAGCAACAGAATCCATGTCACACGTATTGACACATCCTGCAAACCTAGCTGGTGGTTTCTGAATATTTCTCTTTCCCTTTCTTGCTGCTATGGAATCTTCAACCCCAGTACCAGCGTCATCAGCTTCCCCCCCCACCCGTTTCCCTTGAGGTTTTGACTGATCTGGTTGATCGGATTGATCAATAGTATTATCCTGCTGCTTTTCCTCTAACACAACTCTGTCAGGAGTCTCAAACTCCACCCTCTGGTTAGCACCACAATCTTTTGTACCTGCAATACTTTCACAACCTCTACTCTGATCAAGCATAGCAGATTCATCAAAGGTTACATCTCTGCTAATAAGAAATTTACCAGGATTTTTACCTTCTGTACACCACAGTCGATAACCTTTTACTCCTGTTGCATACCCTAGAAATATGCATTTTATCCGCCCTCGGCTCCAGCTTACCATCATTCACATGAGCGTATGCAGGGCATCCAAATATTCTTAGATTAGAGTAATCAGAGGGTTTACCGGACCATACCTCTTGAGGAGTCTTTAAGTCAATTGCAGTTGATGGAGATCTATTAACCAGATAGCTAGCAGTGTTTACTGCTTCAGCCCAGAATTGCTTAGACAAGCCAGCAAATATGCGCATACACCTAGCACGCGCCATGAGGGTTTGATTCATTCGCTCTGCAACTCCATTTTGCTGTGGTGTGTGTCGTACAGTGCGGTGCCTCACTATACCTTCTTTCTTGCAGAAATCATCAAATGGAGCGTTGCAGAACTCCAACCCATTATCAGTTCTTAGAGTCTTGACCTGTTTACCCGTCCGTTTTTTCAACCATGGTCTTCCACTCCTTGAACTTCCCAAACACCTCATCTTTAGTTTTTAGAAAGTACAACCAGACTTTTCTCGAATAATCATCTATGAAAGTGACAAAGTAAGAACACCCGCCCTGCGATTTCACCGGAGAGGGACCCCATAGATCTGAATGAACATACTCCAGAATTTGTTTTGAAGTGTGATGACCGGTACTAAACCTCACCCTGCGTTGCTTCCCTTTTACACAAGCCTCACAGAATTGAATTTTACCTATCACATCTCCACCAAATAAACCCTGCTTGCTCAACACAGACAACCCTAGCTCACTCATGTGACCTAATCGCCGGTGGTGCCACAAATTTGTCCTGTCATCATGTTTATCCAAGGACTGAGATACCGCCGCCGTTCCCATCACTGAACTGCCCTGTAGAAAATAAATTCCATGCTGCAGTTTTCCCTTCATCATTACCAGCGCACCTTTCAGGACTTTCACCCACCCACTCACCTTCACCATGATATTTTAAACCATTCTTGGCTAAGGTGCCAAGAGAAATCAAATTCTTTCTGAGTTCAGGAACATACCAACAGTCAAATTTCCTGACAGTACCGTCATGCAATTTTATCTGCACTACCCACCCCCCGCTCCCTTTTATGGCTAGAACCCCATCATCACCTAACTTCACACTCACCGTTCCATTCCACTCCTTAAAAGAAGTGAGTAGATCACGAGAGAACGTCATATGGTGAGAAGCACCGGTATCCATAATCCAGGAATCAGCAGTACTAGCACTACACGCTGTCAGAACTTCACCAAAGTCCCCATCATCAGAATTGTCTTGTACCACAGCAGCACTGCTGCCACTGTTACTAGAATCAACTTTTGTATTTCCCTTCTTTTGTGGACAATCCCTTTTAACGTGCCCTTTCTCCTTGCAAAGATAACACTTAACTTTGCTAGAGGATTTTGATTTTGAACGCGACCTCCCATTCCCGTTACCCCTCTCATGTGGTCTTCCCCCTACCTGCAAACAGACCTGAACCAGAACCCTCTTCCAGAGAAACCTTTTTTTTTCAATTCTTTGGACATAAGGGCATCTTTCACATCATTAACAGAAATTGTAGTTCTACCATATAGCATAGTATCTACAAAATTCTCATATGAACCAGGTAGTGAACACAATAAAATTAGGGCTTGTCTTCATCATCTACTTTAACCTCTAACCTCAACTTTGAAGATCAAGAATGATACGGTTAAAGGTATCAAGATGATCCTTTACCTGAGTACTTTCGGACATCCGGAGGGTGTAAAGACGTTGCTTCTGATATAGCCTGTTCGTGAGGGAGTTGTTTTGGTACTTCTCACACAGTTTATTATTCCATAACCCAAAAGCCGTTGTCTGATCTACAACCTCCCGTAACACCTCATCAGTAACTGACAGCAAGATCGCGGAATGAGCCCTTGCCAAAATCTCCTTATTTACCTCCTCCTTCGTGTCTTTAGGAAACTTGTCTTCTCCCTCCAACGCAGCCGCACATCCTTGTTGAACCAGAAGTGCCCTCATCTTGACCTTCCAGAGCGTGAAGTCATTCGACCCATTAAACTTCTCCAGATCAAATTTATACGAGGACATTTCAATCAATGGATATGGCTCTGATACCACTTGTTATGAGAAAACGAGAAAGAAAGCAAATAAAGAACACAGAGGTTTTACGTGGTTCGGTGACGGTGTGTCAACCTACGTCCACGGGCAGGAACCGGAGAGATTTTATTATACTGATTCAGAGATTTACAATATGTCATCCGACTAAGAACCATAGTTGTCTATTTATAAGCACCCCAAAACACCCTAAACCCTAAGCCTATTTGTTATTATTATTAGATAAGCCCAAAAGGAACCCTGCCAATTGAAACAGCCCTTTCGCTTTGGTTTAGGGTCGGGTAGACCGCTAAATCCAAGTCACGTTTCAACAAGGTCCTTACCTAATCATTGTAATGCGGACCTTTTTTACATCTTGAATTAAATTTCACTTTTATTATATTTCTAGTGTTAGGGAGTGATTTCCTCGCATTTAGAATCTCAAATCGGGTCTTTAGATGATTCCATCGGTTCGTGGCTTCCAATCCTTTGCGGTGGGATTAGCCTTTGTTTGTGTTTTTACCTGTGGATTGATTTCAGGTCCGAGACTTATTCTCGGTTGGTTATCATCTATACTAATTCACATTCTCTGCCTATCCTTCTTCTCTCTTCTCTTCCGTCTCTTTTCTTTTATACATATTCTTAATCCATTTGTTCTATTGAACCTTGTGGGTAAGAAATTATGTTGGTTATAATTATACGGGCCGGCCCGGCCGTGTCATATTAGATAGCATGTTATAGATTATACTTACTTTGTGCTCCATAGTTCTAATTGCAAGGCTTTTCATATTTTTGTTGAGAGTGTTCGAAATTAGTATATTTAGTGCTTTTGTTTTTTCAATGTTTTTTCCTTTATATTTATAGCATGTTATAGATTATGCTTACTTTGTGCTTGATAGTTCTAATTGCAGTGCTTTTCGTATTTGGTTGTAAAGTGTTCGAAATTAGTATATTTAGCGCTTTTGTATTTTCAATGGTTTTCCTTTATATTATATAGCATGTTATAGATTATACTTACTTTATGCTCTATAGTGCTTCTAATTGTAGTGCTTTTCGTATTTGTTGTAGAGTGTTCGAAATTAGTATATTTAGCGCTTTTGTTTTTCAATGGTTTTCCTTTGTATTATATAGCATCTAATAGATTATACTTACTTTGTGCTTGATAGTTCAAATTGCAGTGTTTTTCGTATTTGTTGTAGAGTGTTCGAAATTAGTATATTTAGCGCATTTTTTTTTTCAATGTTTTTTTCTTTGTATTATATAGCATGTTATAGATTATACTTACTTTGTGCTCGATAGTTTCAAATTGCAGTGCTTTTCGTATTTGTTGTTGAGTGTTCGAAATTAGTATATTTAGTGTTTTTGTTTTTTCAATGGTTTTCCTTTATATTATATAGCATGTTATAGATTATACTTACTTTGTGCTCCATAGTTCTAATTGCAAGGCTTTTCGTATTTGTTGTAGAGTGTTCGAAATTAGTATATATAGTGCTTTTGTTTTTTCAATGTTTTTCCTTTATATATATAGCATGTTATAGATTATGCTTACTTTGTGCATGATAGTTCTAATTTCAGTGCTTTTCGTATTTGTTGTAAAGTGTTCGGAATTAGTATATTTAGCGCTTTTGTTTTTCAATGGTTTTCCTTTATATTATATTGCGTGTTATAGATTATACTTACTTTGTGCTCTATAGTTCTTCTAATTGTAGTGCTTTTCGTATTTGTTGTAGAGTGTTCGAAATTAGTATATTTAGCGCTTTTGTTTTTTCAATGGTTTTCCTTATATTATATAGCATATTATAGATTATACTTACTTTGTGCTCTATTAGTGCTTCTGATTGCAGTGCTTTTCGTATTTGTTGTAGAGTGTTCGAAATTAGTATATTTAGCGTTTTTGTTTTTTCAATGGTTCCCCTTTATATTATATAGGATGTTATAGATTAGACTTACTTTGTGCTCCATTGTTCTAATTGCAAGGCTTTTCGTATTTGTTGTAGAGTGTTCGAAATTAGTATATTTAGCGCTTTTTTTTTCAATGGTTTTCCTTGATATTAGATAGCATGTTATAGATTATACTTACTTTGTGCTCCATAGTTCTAATAGCAAGGCTTTTCGTATTTGTTGTAGAGTGTTCGAAATTAGTATATTTAGTGCTTTTGTTTTTTCAATGGTTTTCCTTTATATTATATAGCATGTTATAGATTATGTTTACTTTGTGCTTGATAGTTCTATTGCAGTGCTTTTCGTATTTGTTGTAGAGTGTTCGAAATTAGTATATTTAGCGCTTTTGTTTTTTCAATGGTTTTTCCTTTATATTATATAGCATGTTATAGATTATACTTACTTTGTGCTCCATAGTTCTAATTGCAAGGCTTTTCGTATTTGTTGTAGAGTGTTCGAAATTAGTATATTTAGTGCTTTTGTTTTTTCAATGTTTTTCCTTTATATTATATAGCATGTTATAGATTATGCTTACTTTGTGCTCTGATAGTTCTAATTGCAGTGCTTTTCGTATTTGTTGTAAAGTGTTCGAAATTAGTATATTTAGCGCTTTTTTTTTTTCAATGGTTTTCCTTTGTATTATATAGCGTGTTATAGATTATACTTACTTTGTGCTCTATAGTGCTTCTAATTGTAGTGCTTTTCGTATTTGTTGTAGAGTGTTCGAAATTAGTATATTTAGCGCATTTGTTTTTTCAATGTTTTTCCTTTGTATTATATAGCATGTTATAGATTATACTTACTTTGTGCTCGATAGTTCAAATTGCAGTGCTTTTCGTATTTGTTGTAGAGTGTTCGAAATTAGTATATTTAGCGCTTTTGTTTTTCAATGGTTTTCCTTTATATTATATAGCATGTTATAGATTATACTTACTTTGTGCTCTATAGTGCTTCTGATTGCAGTGCTTTTCGTTTTTGTTGTAGAGTGTTCGAAATTAGTATATTTAGCGTTTTTGTTTTTTCAATGGTTCCCCTTTATATTATATAGGATGTTATAGATTATACTTACTTTGTGCTCCATAGTTCTAATTGCAAGGCTTTTCGTATTTGTTGTAGAGTGTTCGAAATTAGTATATTTAGTGTTTTTGTTTTTTCAATGGTTTTCCTTTATATTATATAGCATGTTATAGATTATACTTACTTTGTGCTCCATAGTTCTAATTGCAAGGCTTTTCGTATTTGTTGTAGAGTGTTCGGAATTAGTATATTTAGCGCTTTTGTTTTTCAATGGTTTTCCTTTATATTATATAGCATGTTATAGATTATGCTTACTTTGTGCATGATAGTTCTAATTTCAGTGCTTTTCGTATTTGTTGTAAAGTGTTCGGAATTAGTATATTTAGCGCTTTTGTTTTTTCAATGGTTTTCCTTTATATTATATTGCGTGTTATAGATTATACTTACTTTGTGCATAGTTCTTCTAATTGTAGTGCTTTTCGTATTTGTTGTAGAGTGTTCGAAATTAGTATATTTAGCGCTTTTGTTTTTCAATGGTTTTCCTTTATATTATATAGCATATTATAGATTATACTTACTTTGTGCTCTATAGTGCTTCTGATTGCAGTGCTTTTCGTATTTGTTGTAGAGTGTTCGAAATTAGTATATTTAGCGTTTTTGTTTTTTCAATGGTTCCCCTTTATATTATATAGGATGTTATAGATTAGACTTACTTTGTGCTCCATTGTTCTAATTGCAAGGCTTTTCGTATTTGTTGTAGAGTGTTCGAAATTATTATATTTAGCGCTTTTTTTTTTCAATGGTTTTCCTTGAAATTAGATAGCATGTTATAGATTATACTTACTTTGTGCTCCATAGTTCTAATAGCAAGGCTTTTCGTATTTGTTGTAGAGTGTTCGAAATTAGTATATTTAGTGCTTTGTTTTTTCAATGTTTTTCCTTTATATTATATAGCATGTTATAGATTATGTTTACTTTGTGCTTGATAGTTCTATTTGCAGTGCTTTTTGTATTTGTTGTAAAGTGTTCGAAATTAGTATATTTAGCGCTTTTGTTTTTTCAATGGTTTTCCTTTATATTATATAGCATGTTATAGATTATACTTACTTTGTGCTCCATAGTTCTAATTGCAAGGCTTTTCGTATTTGTTGTAGAGTGTTCGAAATTAGTATATTTAGTGCTTTTGTTTTTTCAATGTTTTTCCTTTATATTATATAGCATGTTATAGATTATGCTTACTTTGTGCATGATAGTTCTAATTGCAGTGCTTTTCGTATTTGTTGTAAAGTGTTCGGAATTAGTATATTTAGCGCTTTTTTTTTTTCAATGGTTTTCCTTTGTATTATATAGCGTGTTATAGATTATACTTACTTTGTGCTCTATAGTGCTTCTAATTGTAGTGCTTTTCGTATTTGTTGTAGAGTGTTCGAAATTAGTATATTTAGCGCATTTGTTTTTTCAATGTTTTTCCTTTGTATTATATAGCATGTTATAGATTATACTTACTTTGTGCTCGATAGTTCAAATTGCAGTGCTTTTCGTATTTGTTGTAGAGTGTTCGAAATTAGTATATTTAGCGCTTTTGTTTTTTCAATGGTTTTCCTTTATATTATATAGCATGTTATAGATTATACTTACTTTGTGCTCCATAGTTCTAATTGCAAGGCCTTTCGTATTTGTTGTAAAGTGTTCGAAATTAGTATATTTAGTGCTTTTGTTTTTTCAATGTTTTTCCTTTATATTATATAGCATGTTATAGATTATGCTTACTTTGTGCATGATAGTTCTAATTGCAGTGCTTTTCGTATTTGTTGTAAAGTGTTCGAAATTAGTATATTTAGCGCTTTTGTTTTTTCAATGGTTTTCCTTGATATTATGACGAGGACGTCAAATCTTCAAGCATCCAAATGCCCGTGGGACCCCTCACTCAAAGCCGAGCTCGTCAGTTTCAAAAATCCGTCACTGCATTGATCAGACGATTTTTCATGGAGAATCAATTTAAGGATAATGCTTGGAGACCACTTAGCCCTCACCTGACGCTCCTTCAATGGGACTCGCAAGAATCCCAATTGAAAGATCAAGAGAATCACTAATCATGGAAGTATATCAAGGGAATCATCACTTATGGAGAGAATCACTAAATCATGGAAGTATATCAAGGGAATCATCACTTATTTCCTTTTATTATAAGTTCCCATATAGTATGATTCCATATCTAAAACTTCCCTAATTATTTATTTCCTTATAGTTAGACTTACCTTTTGGTTTGTTTCCTTTATTACTTGTTGCCTTTTATTTTCGTCAAGGACCTCTATATAAGGTCTGTTATGAGAAAACGAGAAAGAAAGCAAATAAAGAACACAGAGGTTTTACGTGGTTCGGTGACGGTGTGTCAACCTACGTCCACGGGCAGAAACCGGAGAGATTTTATTATACTGATTCAGATATTTACAATATGTCATCCGACTAAGAACCATAGTTGTCTATTTATAAGCACCCCAAAACACCCTAAACCCTAAGCCTATTTGTTATTAATTAGGATAAGCCCAAAAGGAACCCTGCCAATTGAAACAGCCCTTTCGCTTTGGTTTAGGGTTGGGTAGACCGCTAAATCCAAGTCACGTTTCAACAATCTCCACCTTGACTTGGAGTTTCTCCAACCGCCAAAGGTTCGTTAGTATCTCTCAGTCGTCTCCTTCCTGCCAGATGCCCCGAGAGGGCTTTACCTCCTACGAATATTCACCAAGTTCAAGCAGTGCTCAAACTTCTCCGTCGGTAGCGCCTTTGTCAACATATCAGCTGGATTGTGCTCTGTAGCTATTTTCTGAATAGAAAACTTGTCTTCCTCCAGAACATCACGGATAAAATTCAACCTTACATCAATATGTTTGGTTCTCTCATGATACACTGGATTTTTAGCCAAACTCAAAGCACTTTGACTATCACAGAATAACACCGGTTTCTCCACCTTCAGACCCAAACTCTGCACCAGACCATGTAACCAGATACCCTCCTTAATACCTTCAGTCATTGACATGTATTCCGCCTCAGTCGTCGACAATGCAACCGTAGGTTGTAAAGTAGACTTCCAACTGACTGCACATCCAAACAAAGTGAAGATAAAACAAGTTAGTGATCTTCGTTTCACCAAGTCACCCCCGTAATCAGAGTCTGCATAGCCAACAAGACCATCACCATGGCCTTTATCATCATATACCAGACAAATATCAGACGCTCCTTTCAAATATCGCAAGATCCACTTTACAGCTCCCCAGTGAGCTTTACCCGGATTAGCCATAAACCTGCTCACCACACTAACCGCATAAGCGAGATCCGGTCTCGTACATACCATCGCATACATAAGACTTCCAACTGCACTTGAATATGGAACCGTCTTCATGTAACTAACCTCTTCATCTGTAGCCGGTATAGTGCTTCGATCAAGTTTAAAGTGTGCCGCCAAAGGGGTACTTACCGGTTTGGACTGATCAACAGAGAATGCCTGCAAAACTTTCTCAATATACTTTTCTTGAGAAACCCATAACCGTCTTGCTTCTCTATCACGCCAGATCTCCATACCAAGTATTTTCTTTGCCGCACCCAAATCCTTCATCTCAAACTCACCCTTTAGTAGAGCCTTCAAGTCATTAATTACAGCCATGTTTTTAGCTGCAATTAACATATCATCCACATACAACAGCAGATACACAAAGGAATCAGTAGAAACTTTCTTCGAGTAAACACAGTTATCAAACTGATTACGAGTATAACCATTAGACACCATGAATGAGTCAAATCTCTTGTACCATTGCCTCGGAGACTGCTTCAAGCCATACAGAGATTTCTTTAACAAGCATACCTGGTCCCCTTTAGAACTGTAGAACCCCTCCGGTTGAGACATGTAAATCTGTTCTTCTAGATTACCATGAAGGAATGCTGTTTTTACATCAAGCTGCTCCAGCTCCAGATCAAAAGCACCCACCATTGCCAAAAGAACCCGAATGGTTTTGTGTTACACCACAGGAGAAAAGACTTCATGGTAATCGATTCCTTCCTTCTGTGAAAACCCTTTTGCCACCAGTCTCGCCTTGAACCTAGCAGGTTCAACACCAGGAATTCCCTCCTTTCTTTTAAAGACCCACTTGCATCCCACTGGCTTCACCCCTTTTGGTAGTGCAACAAGATCCCAAGTCTTGTTCTTTTCAAGAGACTGCATCTCTTCATTCATTGCCATAATCCAGGTTTCTGCATCTTTACTCGCCACAGCTTCTTTATATGTCTTTGGCTCATCAGAGCCAAGATCATCACCAACCGCTAGTGCATAAGCAACAGAATCCATGTCACACATATTGACACATCCTGCAAACCTAGCTGGTTTCTGAATATTTCTCTTTCCCTTTCTTGCTGCTATGGAATCTTCAACCCCAGTACCAGCGTCATCAGCTTCCCCCTCAACCGGTTTCCCTTGAGGTTTTGACTGATCTGGTTGATCGGATTGATCAATAGTATTATCCTGCTGCTTTTCCTCTAACACAACTCTGTCAGGAGTCTCAAACTCCACCCTCTGGTTAGCACCACAATCTTTTGTACCTGCAATACTTTCACAACCTCTACTCTGATCAAGCATAGCAGATTCATCAAAGGTTACATCTCTGCTAATAAGAAATTTACCAGGATTTTTACCTTCTGTACACCACAGTCGATAACCTTTTACTCCTGTTGCATACCCTAGAAATATGCATTTTACCGCCCTCGGCTCCAGCTTACCATCATTCACATGAGCGTATGCAGGGCATCCAAATATTCTTAGATTAGAGTAATCAGAGGGTTTACCGGACCATACCTCTTGAGGAGTCTTTAAGTCAATTGCAGTTGATGGAGATCTATTAACCAGATAGCTAGCAGTGTTTACTGCTTCAGCCCAGAATTGCTTAGACAAGCCAGCAAATATGCGCATACACCTAGCACGCGCCATGAGGGTTTGATTCATTCGCTCTGCAACTCCATTTTGCTGTGGTGTGTGTCGTACAGTGCGGTGCCTCACTATACCTTCTTTCTTGCAGAAATCATCAAATGGAGCGTTGCAGAACTCCAACCCATTATCAGTTCTTAGAGTCTTGACCTGTTTACCCGTCCGTTTTTCAACCATGGTCTTCCACTCCTTGAACTTCCCAAACACCTCATCTTTAGTTTTTAGAAAGTACAACCAGACCTTTCTCGAATAATCATCTATGAAAGTGACAAAGTAAGAACACCCGCCCTGCGATTTCACCGGAGAGGGACCCCATAGATCTGAATGAACATACTCCAGAATTTGTTTTGAAGTGTGATGACCGGTACTAAACCTCACCCTGCGTTGCTTCCCTTTGACACAAGCCTCACAGAATTGAATTTTACCTATCACATCTCCACCAAATAAACCCTGCTTGCTCAACACAGACAACCCTAGCTCACTCATGTGACCTAATCGCCGGTGCCACAAATTTGTCCTGTCATCGTGTTTATCCAAGGACTGAGATACCGCCGCCGTTCCCATCACTGAACTGCCCTGTAGAAAATAAATTCCATGCTGCAGTTTTCCCTTCATCATTACCAGCGCACCTTTCAGGACTTTCACCCACTCACCTTCACCATGATATTTTAAACCATTCTTGGCTAAGGTGCCAAGAGAAATCAAATTCTTTCTGAGTTCAGGAACATACCAACAGTCAAATTTCCTGACAGTACCGTCATGCAATTTTATCTGCACTACCCCGCTCCCTTTTATGGCTAGAACCCCATCATCACCTAACTTCACCGTTCCATTCCACTCCTTAAAAGAAGTGAGTAGATCACGAGAGAACGTCATATGGTGAGAAGCACCGGTATCCATAATCCAGGAGTCAGCAGTACTAGCACTACACGCTGTCAGAACTTCACCAAAGTCCCCATCATCAGAATTGTCTTGTACCACAGCAGCACTGCTGCCACTGTTACTAGAATCAACTTTTGTATTTCCCTTCTTTTGTGGACAATCCCTTTTAACGTGCCCTTTCTCCTTGCAAAGATAACACTTAACTTTGCTAGAGGATTTTGATTTTGAACGCGACCTCCCATTCCCGTTACCCCTCTCATGTGGTCTTCCCCTACCTGCAAACAGACCTGAACCAGAACCCTCTTCCAGAGAAACCTTTCTTTTCAATTCTTTGGACATAAGGGCATCTTTCACATCATTAACAGAAATTGTAGTTCTACCATATAGCATAGTATCTACAAAATTCTCATATGAACCAGGTAGTGAACACAATAAAATTAGGGCTTGGTCTTCATCATCTACTTTAACCTCAACTCCTTGAAGATCAAGAATGATACGGTTAAAGGTATCAAGATGATCCTTTACCTGAGTACTTTCGGACATCCGGAGGGTGTAAAGACGTTGCTTCTGATATAGCCTGTTCGTGAGGGAGTTGTTTTGGTACTTCTCACACAGTTTATTCCATAACCCAAAAGCCGTTGTCTGATCTACAACCTCCCGTAACACCTCATCAGTAACTGACAGCAAGATCGCGGAATGAGCCCTTGCCAAAATCTCCTTATTTACCTCCTCCTTCGTGTCTTTAGGAAACTTGTCTTCTCCCTCCAACGCAGCCGCACATCCTTGTTGAACCAGAAGTGCCCTCATCTTGACCTTCCAGAGCGTGAAGTCATTCGACCCATTAAACTTCTCCAGATCAAATTTATACGAGGACATTTTCAATCAATGGGATATGGCTCTGATACCACTTGTTATGAGAAAACGAGAAAGAAAGCAAATAAAGAACACAGAGGTTTTACGTGGTTCGGTGACGGTGTGTCAACCTACGTCCACGGGCAGAAACCGGAGAGATTTTATTATACTGATTCAGATATTTACAATATGTCATCCGACTAAGAACCATAGTTGTCTATTTATAAGCACCCCAAAACACCCTAAACCCTAAGCCTATTTGTTATTAATTAGGATAAGCCCAAAAGGAACCCTGCCAATTGAAACAGCCCTTTCGCTTTGGTTTAGGGTTGGGTAGACCGCTAAATCCAAGTCACGTTTCAACAAGGTCCTTACCTATCATTGTAATGCGGACCTTTTTTACATCTTGAATTAAATTTCACTTTTATATTTTCTAGTGTTAGGGAGTGATTTCCTCGCATTTAGAATCTCAAATCGGGTCTTTAGAGTGATTCCATCGGTTCGTGGCTTCCAATCCTTTGCGGTGGGATTTAGCCTATTGTTTGTGTTTTACCTGTGGATTGATTTCAGGTCCGAGACTTATTCTCGTGGTTGGTTATCATCTATACTAATTCACATTCTCTGCACTATCCTTCTTCTTCCTTCTCTTTTCTTTTATACATATTCTTAATCCATTTGTTCTATTGAACCTTGTGGGTAAGAAAATTATGTTGGTTATAATTATACGCGGCCGGGCCGTGTCATATTAGATAGCATGTTATAGATTATACTTACTTTGTGCTCCATAGTTCTAATTGCAAGGCTTTTCATATTTGTTGTAGAGTGTTCGAAATTAGTATATTTAGTGCTTTTGTTTTTTCAATGTTTTTCCTTTATATTATATAGCATGTTATAGATTATGCTTACTTTGTGCTTGATAGTTCTAATTGCAGTGCTTTTCGTATTTGTTGTAAAGTGTTCGAAATTAGTATATTTAGCGCTTTTGTATTTTCAATGGTTTTCCTTTATATTATATAGCATGTTATAGATTATACTTACTTTATGCTCTATAGTGCTTCTAATTGTAGTGCTTTTCGTATTTGTTGTAGAGTGTTCGAAATTAGTATATTTAGCGCTTTTGTTTTTTCAATGGTTTTCCTTTGTATTATATAGCATCTAATAGATTATACTTACTTTGTGCTTGATAGTTCAAATTGCAGTGTTTTTCGTATTTGTTGTAGAGTGTTCGAAATTAGTATATTTAGCGCATTTGTTTTTTCAATGTTTTTCCTTTGTATTATATAGCATGTTATAGATTATACTTACTTTGTGCTCGATAGTTCAAATTGCAGTGCTTTTCGTATTTGTTGTTGAGTGTTCGAAATTAGTATATTTAGTGTTTTTGTTTTTTCAATGGTTTTCCTTTATATTATATAGCATGTTATAGATTATACTTACTTTGTGCTCCATAGTTCTAATTGCAAGGCTTTTCGTATTTGTTGTAGAGTGTTCGAAATTAGTATATATAGTGCTTTTGTTTTTTCAATGTTTTTCCTTTATATTATATAGCATGTTATAGATTATGCTTACTTTGTGCATGATAGTTCTAATTTCAGTGCTTTTCGTATTTGTTGTAAAGTGTTCGGAATTAGTATATTTAGCGCTTTTGTTTTTTCAATGGTTTTCCTTTATATTATATTGCGTGTTATAGATTATACTTACTTTGTGCTCTATAGTTCTTCTAATTGTAGTGCTTTTCGTATTTGTTGTAGAGTGTTCGAAATTAGTATATTTAGCGCTTTTGTTTTTCAATGGTTTTCCTTTATATTATATAGCATATTATAGATTATACTTACTTTGTGCTCTATAGTGCTTCTGATTGCAGTGCTTTTCGTATTTGTTGTAGAGTGTTCGAAATTAGTATATTTAGCGTTTTTGTTTTTTCAATGGTTCCCCTTTATATTATATAGGATGTTATAGATTAGACTTACTTTGTGCTCCATTGTTCTAATTGCAAGGCTTTTCGTATTTGTTGTAGAGTGTTCGAAATTAGTATATTTAGCGCTTTTTTTTTCAATGGTTTTCCTTGATATTAGATAGCATGTTATAGATTATACTTACTTTGTGCTCCATAGTTCTAATAGCAAGGCTTTTCGTATTTGTTGTAGAGTGTTCGAAATTAGTATATTTAGTGCTTTTGTTTTTTCAATGTTTTTCCTTTATATTATATAGCATGTTATAGATTATGTTTACTTTGTGCTTGATAGTTCTATTTGCAGTGCTTTTCGTATTTGTTGTAAAGTGTTCGAAATTAGTATATTTAGCGCTTTTGTTTTTTCAATGGTTTTCCTTTATATTATATAGCATGTTATAGATTATACTTACTTTGTGCTCCATAGTTCTAATTGCAAGGCTTTTCGTATTTGTTGTAGAGTGTTCGAAATTAGTATATTTAGTGCTTTTGTTTTTTCAATGTTTTTCCTTTATATTATATAGCATGTTATAGATTATGCTTACTTTGTGCATGATAGTTCTAATTGCAGTGCTTTTCGTATTTGTTGTAAAGTGTTCGGAATTAGTATATTTAGCGCTTTTTTTTTTTCAATGGTTTTCCTTTATATTATATAGCGTGTTATAGATTATACTTACTTTGTGCTCTATAGTGCTTCTAATTGTAGTGCTTTTCGTATTTGTTGTAGAGTGTTCGAAATTAGTATATTTAGCGCATTTGTTTTTTCAATGTTTTTCCTTTGTATTATATAGCATGTTATAGATTATACTTACTTTGTGCTCGATAGTTCAAATTGCAGTGCTTTTCGTATTTGTTGTAGAGTGTTCGAAATTAGTATATTTAGCGCTTTTGTTTTTTCAATGGTTTTCCTTTATATTATATAGCATGTTATAGATTATACTTACTTTGTGCTCTATAGTGCTTCTGATTGCAGTGCTTTTCGTATTTGTTGTAGAGTGTTCGAAATTAGTATATTTAGCGTTTTGTTTTTTCAATGGTTCCCCTTTATATTATATAGGATGTTATAGATTATACTTACTTTGTGCTCCATTGTTCTAATTGCAAGGCTTTTCGTATTTGTTGTAGAGTGTTCGAAATTAGTATATTTAGAGCTTTTTTTTTTCAATGGTTTTCCTTGATATTAGATAGCATGTTATAGATTATACTTACTTTGTGCTCCATAGTTCTAATAGCAAGCCTTTTCGTATTTGTTGTAGAGTGTTCGAAATTAGTATATTTAGCGCTTTTGTTTTTTCAATGTTTTTCCTTTATATTATATAGCATGTTATAGATTATGTTTACTTTGTGCTTGATAGTTCTAATTGCAGTGCTTTTCGTATTTGTTGTAAAGTGTTCGAAATTAGTATATTTAGCGCTTTTGTTTTTTCAATGGTTTTCCTTTATATTATATAGCATGTTATAGATTATACTTACTTTGTGCTCCATAGTTCTAATTGCAAGGCTTTTCGTATTTGTTGTAGAGTGTTCGAAATTAGTATATTTAGTGCTTTTGTTTTTTCAATGTTTTCCTTTATATTATATAGCATGTTATAGATTATACTTACTTTGTGCATGATAGTTCTAATTGCAGTGCTTTTCGTATTTGTTGTAAAGTGTTCGGAATTAGTATATTTAGCGCTTTTTTTTTTTCAATGGTTTTCCTTTATATTATATAGCGTGTTATAGATTATACTTACTTTGTGCTCTATAGTGCTTCTAATTGTAGTGCTTTTCGTATTTGTTGTAGAGTGTTCGAAATTAGTATATTTAGCGCATTTGTTTTTTCAATGTTTTCCTTTGTATTATATAGCATGTTATAGATTATACTTACTTTGTGCTCGATAGTTCAAATTGCAGTGCTTTTCGTATTTGTTGTAGAGTGTTCGAAATTAGTATATTTAGCGCTTTTGTTTTTTCAATGGTTTTCCTTTATATTATATAGCATGTTATAGATTATACTTACTTTGTGCTCCATAGTTCTAATTGCAAGGCCTTTCGTATTTGTTGTAAAGTGTTCGAAATTAGTATATTTAGCGCTTTTGTTTTTTCAATGTTTTTCCTTTATATTATATAGCATGTTATAGATTATACTTACTTTGTGCATGATAGTTCTAATTGCAGTGCTTTTCGTATTTGTTGTAAAGTGTTCGAAATTAGTATATTTAGCGCTTTTGTTTTTTCAATGGTTTTCCTTGATATTATGACGAGGACGTCAAATCTTCAAGCATCCAAATGCCCGTGGGACCCCTCACTCAAAGCCGAGCTCGTCAGTTTCAAAAATCCGTCACTGCATTGATCAGACGATTTTCATGGAGAATCAATTTAAGGATAATGCTTGGAGACCACTTAGCCCTCACCTGACGCTCCTTCAATGGGACTCGCAAGAATCCCAATTGAAAGATCAAGAGAATCACTAATCATGGAAGTATATCAAGGGAATCATCACTTATGGAGAGAATCACTAAATCATGGAAGTATATCAAGGGAATCATCACTTATTTCCTTTATTATAAGTTCCCATATAGTATGATTCCATATCTAAAACTTCCCTAATTATTTATTTCCTTATAGTTAGACTTACCTTTGGTTTGTTTCCTTTTACTTGTTGCCTTTTATTTTCCTCAAGGACCTCTATATAAGGTCCTTACCTATCATTGTAATGCGGACCTTTTTTACATCTTGAATTAAATTTCACTTTTATATTTTCTAGTGTTAGGGAGTGATTTCCTCGCATTTAGAATCTCAAATCGGGTCTTTAGAGTGATTCCATCGGTTCGTGGCTTCCAATCCTTTGCGGTGGGATTTAGCCTATTGTTTGTGTTTTACCTGTGGATTGATTTCAGGTCCGAGACTTATTCTCGTGGTTGGTTATCATCTATACTAATTCACATTCTCTGCACTATCCTTCTTCTTCCTTCTCTTTTCTTTTATACATATTCTTAATCCATTTGTTCTATGAACCTTGTGGGTAAGAAAATTATGTTGGTTATAATTATACGCGGCCGGGCCGTGTCATATTAGATAGCATGTTATAGATTATACTTACTTTGTGCTCCATAGTTCTAATTGCAAGGCTTTTCATATTTGTTGTAGAGTGTTCGAAATTAGTATATTTAGTGCTTTTGTTTTTTCAATGTTTTTCCTTTATATTATATAGCATGTTATAGATTATGCTTACTTTGTGCTTGATAGTTCTAATTGCAGTGCTTTTCGTATTTGTTGTAAAGTGTTCGAAATTAGTATATTTAGCGCTTTTGTATTTTCAATGGTTTTCCTTTATATTATATAGCATGTTATAGATTATACTTACTTTATGCTCTATAGTGCTTCTAATTGTAGTGCTTTTCGTATTTGTTGTAGAGTGTTCGAAATTAGTATATTTAGCGCTTTTGTTTTTTCAATGGTTTTCCTTTATATTATATTGCATGTTATAGATTATACTTACTTTGTGCTCTATAGTGCTCCTAATTGCAGTGCTTTTCGCATTTGTTGTAGAGTGTTCGAAATTAGTATATTTAGCGCTTTTTTTTTTCAATGGTTTTCCTTTATATTATATAGCATGCCATAGATTATACTTACTTTGTGCTCTATAGTGCTTCTAATTGCAGTGCTTTTCGTATTTGTTGTAGAGTGTTCGAAATTAGTATATTTAGCGCTTTTGTTTTTTCAATGGTTCTCCTTTATATTATATAGGATGTTATAGATTATACTTACTTTGTGCTCCATAGTTCTAATTGCAAGGCTTTTCGTATTTGTTGTAGAGTGTTCGAAATTAGTATATTTAGCGCTTTTGTTTTTTCAATGGTTTTCCTTTATATTATATAGCATGTTATAGATTATACTTACTTTGTGCTCCATAGTTCTAATTGCAAGGCTTTTCGTTTTGTTGTAGAGTGTTCGAAATTAGTATATTTAGCGCTTTTGTTTTTTCAATGGTTTTCCTTTATATTATATAGCATGTTATAGATTATACTTACTTTGTGCTCCATAGTTCTAATTGCAAGGCTTTTCGTATTTGTTGTAGAGTGTTCGAAATTAGTATATTTAGCGCTTTTGTTTTTTCAATGGTTTTCCTTTATATTATATAGCATGTTATAGATTATGCTTACTTTGTGCATGATAGTTCTAATTGCAGTGCTTTTCGTATTTGTTGTAAAGTGTTCGGAATTAGTATATTTAGCGCTTTTTTTTTCAATGGTTTTCCTTTATATTATATAGCGTGTTATAGATTATACTTACTTTGTTCTCTATAGTGCTTCTAATTGTAGTGCTTTTCGTATTTGTTGTAGAGTGTTCGAAATTAGTATATTTAGCGCTTTTGTTTTTTCTATGGTTCTCCTTTATATTATATAGCATGTTATAGATTATGCTTACTTTGTGCTTGATAGTTCTAATTGCAGTGCTTTTCGTATTTGTTTTAGAGTGTTCGAAATTAGTATATTTAGCGCTTTTGTTTTTTCAATGGTTTTCCTTTATATTATATAGCGTGTTATAGATTATACTTTGTGCTCTATAGTGCTTCTAATTGTAGTGCTTTTCGTATTTTTTGTAGAGTGCTCGAAGTTAGTATATTTAGCGCTTTTGTTTTTTCAATGGTTCTCCTTTATATTATATAGGATGTTATAGATTATACTTACTTTGTGCTCCATAGTTCTAATTGCAAGGCTTTTCGTATTTGTTGTAGAGTGTTCGAAATTAGTATATTTAGCGCTTTTGTTTTTTCAATGGTTTTCCTTTATATTATATGCATGTTATAGATTATACTTACTTTGTGCTCCATAGTTCTAATTGCAAGGCTTTTCGTATTTGTTGTAGAGTGTTCGAAATTAGTATAATTAGTGCTTTTGTTTTTTCAATGTGTTTCCTTTATATTATATAGCATGTTATAGATTATGCTTACTTTGTGCTTGATAGTTCTAATTGTAGTGCTTTTTGTATTTGTTTTAGAGTGTTCGAAATTAGTATATTTAGCGCTTTTGTTTTTTCAGTGGTTTTCCTTTATATTATATAGCATGTTATAGATTATACTTACTTTGTGCTCTATAGTGCTTCTAATTATAGTGCTTTTCATATTTGTTGCAGACTGTTCGAAATTAGTATATTTAGCGCTTTTGTTTTTTCAATGGTTTTCCTTTATATTATATAGCATGTTATAGATTATACTTACTTTGTGCTCCATAGTTCTAATTGGAAGGCTTTTCGTATTTGTTGTAGAGTGTTCGAAATTAGTATAATTAGCGCTTTTGTTTTTTCAATGTTTTCCTTTATATTATATAGCATGTTATAGATTATGCTTACTTTGTGCTTGATAGTTCTAATTGCAGTGCTTTTCGTATTTGTTTTAGAGTGTTCGAAATTAGTATATTTAGCGCTTTTGTTTTTTCAATGGTTTTCCTTTATATTATATAGCGTGTTATAGATTATACTTTGTGCTCTATAGTGCTTCTAATTGTAGTGCTTTTCGTATTTGTTGTAGAGTGTTCGAAATTAGTATATTTAGCGCTTTTGTTTTTTCAATGGTTCTCCTTTATATTATATAGGATGTTATAGATTATACTTACTTTGTGCTCCATAGTTCTAATTGCAAGGCTTTTCGTATTTGTTGTAGAGTGTTCGAAATTAGTATATTTAGCGCTTTTGTTTTTTCAATGGTTTTCCTTTATATTATATAGCATGTTATAGATTATGCTTACTTTGTGCTCCATAGTTCTAATTGCAAGGCTTTTCGTATTTGTTGTAGAGTGTTTGAAATTAGTATAATTAGTGCTTTTGTTTTTTCAATGTTTTCCTTTATATTATATAGCATGTTATAGATTATGCTTACTTTGTGCTTGATAGTTCTAATTGCAGTGCTTTTCGTATTTGTTTTAGAGTGTTCGAAATTAGTATATTTAGCGCTTTTGTTTTTTCAATGGTTTTCCTTTATATTATATAGCATCTTATAGATTATACTTACTTTGTGCTCGATAGTTCTTCTAATTGTAGTGCTTTTCGTATTTGTTGTAGAGTGTTCGAAATTAGTATATTTAGCACTTTGGTTTTTCAATGGTTTTCCTTTGTATTATATAGCATCTTATAGATTATACTTACTTTGTTCTCGATAGTTCAAATTGCAGTGCTTTTCGTATTTGTTGTAAAGTGTTCGAAATTAGTATATTTAGCGCTTTTGTTTTTTCAATGGTTTTCCTTTATATTATATAGCATGTTATAGATTATACTTACTTTGTGCTCTAAGTTTTTCTAATTGCTGTGCTTTTCGTATTTGTTGTAGAGTGTTCGAAATTAGTATATTTAGCACTTTTGTTTTTTCAATGTTTTCCTTTATATTATATAGCATGTTATAGATTATACTTACTTTGTGCTCTATAGTTCTAATTGCAGTGCTTTTCGTATTTGTTGTAGAGTGTTCGAAATTAGTATATTTAGCGCTTTTGTTTTTTCAATGGTTTTCCTTGTATTATATAATGTTTTAGATTATACTTACTTTGTGCTCTATAGTTCTAATTGCAGTGCTTTTCGTATTTGTTGTAGAGTGTTCGAAATTAGTATTTAGCGCTTTTGTTTTTTCAATGTTTCCTTTATATTATATAGCATGTTATAGATTATACTTACTTTGTGCTCTATAGTTCTAATTGCAGTGCTTTTCGTATTTGTTGTAGAGTGTTCGAAATTAGTATATTTAGCGCTTTTGTTTTTCAATGTTTTCCTTTATATTATATAGCATGTTATAGATTATACTTACTTTGTGCTCTATAGTTCTAATTGCAGTGCTTTTCGTATTTGTTTGTAGAGTGTTCGAAATTAGTATATTTAGCGCTTTTGTTTTTCAATGGTTTTCCTTTATATTATATAGCATGTTATAGATTATACTTACTTTGTGCTCCGTACTTCTAATTGCACGCTTTTTCGTATTTGTGTGTAGAGTGTTCGAAATTAGTATATTTAGCGCTTTTGTTTTTTCAATGGTTTTCCTTTATATTATATAGGATGTTATAGATTATACTTACTTTGTGCTCCATAGTTCTAATTGCAAGGCTTTTCGTATTTGTTGTAGAGTGTTCGAAATTAGTATATTTAGCGCTTTTGTTTTTTCAATGGTTTTCCTTTATATTATATAGCATGTTATAGATTATACTTACTTTGTGCTCTATAGTGCTTCTAATTGCAGTGCTTTTCGTATTTGTTGTAGAGTGTTCGAAATTAGTATATTTAGCGCTTTTGTTTTTTCAATGGTTTTCCTTTATATTATATAGCATGTTATAGATTATACTTACTTTGTGCTCTATAGTTCTTCTAATTGCAGTGCTTTTCGTATTTGTTGTAGAGTGTTTGAAATTAGTATATTTAGCGCTTTTGTTTTTCAATGTTTTCCTTTATATTATATAGCATGTTATAGATTATACTTACTTTGTGCTCTATAGTCTTCTAATTGCAGTGCTTTTCGTATTTGTTGTAGAGTGTTCGAAATTAGTATATTTAGCGCTTTTGTTTTTCAATGGTTTTCCTTTATATTATATGCATGTTATAGATTATACTTACTTTGTGCTCTATAGTGCTTCTAATTGCAGTGCTTTTCGTATTTGTTGTAGAGTGTTCGAAATTAGTATATTTAGCGCTTTTGTTTTTTCAATGGTTTTCCTTTATATTATATAGGATGTTATAGATTATACTTACTTTGTGCTCTATAGTTCTAATTGCAGTGCTTTTCGTATTTGTTGTTGAGTGTTCGAAATTAGTATATTTAGCGCTTTTTTTTTTTCAATGGTTTCCTTTATATTATATAGCATGTTATAGATTATACTTACTTTGTGCTCTATAGTTCTAATTGCAGTGCTTTTCGTATTTGTTGTAGAGTGTTCGAAATTAGTATATTTAGCGCTTTTGTTTTTTCAATGGTTTTCCTTTATATTATATAGCATGTTATAGATTATACTTACTTTGTGCTCCTTAGTTCTAATTGCAGTGCTTTTCGTATTTGTTGTAGAGTGTTCGAAATTAGTATATTTAGCGCTTTTGTTTTTTCAATGTTTTCCTTTATATTATATAGCATGTTATAGATTATACTTACTTTGTGCTCTATAGTTCTAATTGCAAGTGCTTTTCGTATTTGTTGTAGAGTGTTCGAAATTAGTATATTTAGCGCTTTTGTTTTTTCAATGGTTTCCTTTATATTATATAGCATGTTATAGATTATACTTACTTTGTGCTCTATAGTTTCTAATTGCAGTGCTTTTCGTATTTGTTGTAGAGTGTTCGAAATTAGTATATTTAGCGCTTTTGTTTTTCAATGGTTTTCCTTTATATATAGCATGTTATAGATTATACTTACTTTGTGCTCTATAGTTCTAATTGCAGTGCTTTTCGTATTTGTTGTAGAGTGTTCGAAATTAGTATATTTAGCGTTTGTTTTTTCAATGGTTTTCCTTTATATTATATAGCATGTTATAGATTATACTTACTTTGTGCTCTATAGTTCTAATTGCAGTGCTTTTCGTATTTGTTGTAGAGTGTTCGAAATTAGTATATTTAGCGCTTTTGTTTTTTCAATGGTTTTCCTTTATATTATATAGCATGTTATAGATTATACTTACTTTGTGCTCTATAGTTCTAATTGCAGTGCTTTTCGTATTTGTTGTAGAGTGTTCGAAATTAGTATATTTAGCGCTTTTGTTTTTTCAATGGTTTTCCTTTATATTATATAGCATTTTATAGTATACTTACTTTGTGCTCTATAGTTCTAATTGCAGTGCTTTTTGTATTTGTTGTAGAGTGTTCGAAATTAGTATATTTAGCGCTTTTGTTTTTTCAATGTTTTCCTTTATATTATATAGCATGTTATAGATTATACTTACTTTGTGCTCTATAGTTCTTCTATTGCAGTGCTTTTCGTATTTGTTGTAGAGTGTTCGAAATTAGTATATTTAGCGCTTTTGTTTTTTCAATGGTTTTCCTTTATTTATATAGCATGTTATAGATTATACTTACTTTGTGCTCTTATAGTTCTAATTGCAGTGCTTTTCGTATTTGTTGTAGAGTGTTCGAAATTAGTATATTTAGCGCTTTTGTTTTTTCAATGGTTTTCCTTTATATTATATAGCATGTTATAGATTATACTTACTTTGTGCTCTATAGTTCTAATTGCAGTGCTTTTCGTATTTGTTGTAGAGTGTTCGAAATTAGTATTTAGCGCTTTTGTTTTTTCAATGGTTTTTCCTTTATATTTATAGCATGTTATAGATTATACTTACTTTGTGCTCTATAGTGTTCTAATTGCATGCTTTTCGTATTTGTTGTAGAGTGTTCGAAATTAGTATATTTAGCGCTTTTGTTTTTTCAATGGTTTCCTTTATATTATATAGCATGTTATAGATATACTTACTTTGTGCTCTATAGTTCTAATTGCAGTGCTTTTCGTATTTGTTGTAGAGTGTTCGAAATTAGTATATTTAGCGCTTTTGTTTTTCAATGGTTTTCTTTATATTATATAGCATGTTATAGATTTACTTACTTTGTGCTCTATAGTGTTCTAATTGCAGTGCTTTCGTATTTGTTGTAGAGTGTTCGAAATTAGTATTTAGCGCTTTTGTTTTTCAATGGTTTTCCTTTATATTATATAGCATGTTATAGATTATACTTACTTTGTGCTCTATAGTGTTCTAATTGCAGTGCTTTTCGTATTTGTTGTAGAGTGTTCGAAATTAGTATATTTAGCGCTTTTGTTTTTCAATGGTTTTCCTTTATATTATATAGCATGTTATAGATTATACTTACTTTGTGCTCCATAGTTCTAATTGCAGTGCTTTTCGTATTTGTTGTAGAGTGTTCGAAATTAGTATATTTAGCGCTTTGTTTTTCAATGGTTTTCCTTTATATTATATAGCATGTTATAGATTATACTTACTTTGTGCTCTATAGTTCTTCAATTGCAGTGCTTTTCGTATTTTGTAGAGTGTTCGAAATTAGTATATTTAGCGCTTTTGTTTTTTCAATGTTTTTCCTTTATATTATATAGCATGTTATAGATTATACTTACTTTGTGCTCTATAGTTCTAATTGCAGTGCTTTTCGTATTTGTTGTAGAGTGTTCGAAATTAGTATATTTAGCGCTTTTGTTTTTTCAATGGTTTCCTTTATATATAGCATGTTATAGATTATACTTACTGTTCTCTATAGTTCTAATTGCAAGCTTTTCGTATTTGTTGTAGAGTGTTCGAAATTAGTATATTTAGCGCTTTTGTTTTTTCAATTTTTTCCTTTATATTATATAGCATGTTATAGATTATACTTACTTTGTGCTTATAGTTCTAATTGCAGTGCTTTTCGTATTTGTTGTAGAGTGTTCGAAATTAGTATATTTAGCGCTTTTGTTTTTTCAATGGTTCCTTTATATTATATAGCATGTTATAGATTATACTTACTTTGTGCTCTATAGTGTTTAATTGCAGTGCTTTTCGTATTTGTTGTAGAGTGTTCGAAATTAGTATATTTAGCGCTTTGTTTTTTCAATGGTTTTCCTTTATATTATATAGCATGTTATAGATTATACTTACTTTGTGCTCTATAGTTCTAATTGCAGTGCTTTTCGTATTTGTTGTAGAGTGTTCGAAATTAGTATATTTAGCGCTTTTGTTTTTCAATGGTTTTCCTTTATATTATATAGCATGTTATAGATTATACTTACTTTGTGCTCTATAGTTCTAATTGCAAGCTTTTCGTATTTGTTGTAGAGTGTTCGAAATTAGTATATTTAGCGCTTTTGTTTTTTCAATGGTTTTCCTTATATTATATAGCATGTTATAGATTATACTTACTTTGTGCTCTATAGTTTCTAATTGCAGTGCTTTTCGTATTTGTTGTAGAGTGTTCGAAATTAGTATATTTAGCGCTTTTGTTTTTTCAATGGTTTTCCTTATATTATAGCATGTTATAGATTATACTTACTAAGCAAAGCTTTTCGTATTTGTTGTAGAGTGTTCGAAATTAGTATATTAGCGCTTTTGTTTTTCAATGGTTTTCCTTTATATTATATAGCATGTTATAGATTATACTTACTTTGTGCTCTATAGTGTTCTAATTGCAGTGCTTTTCGTATTTGTTGTAGAGTGTTCGAAATTAGTATATTTAGCGCTTTTGTTTTTTTAATGTTTTTCCTTTATATTATATAGCATGTTATAGATTATACTTACTTTGTGCTCTATAGTTCTAATTGCAGTGCTTTTCGTATTTGTTGTAGAGTGTTCGAAATTAGTATATTTAGCGCTTTGTTTTTTCAATGGTTTTCCTTTATATTATATAGCATGTTATAGATTATACTTACTTTGTGCTCATAGTTCTAATTGCAAGTGCTTTTCGTATTTGTTGTAGAGTGTTCGAAATTAGTATATTTAGCGCTTTTGTTTTTCAATGTTTTTCCTTTATATTATATAGCATGTTATAGATTATACTTACTTTGTGCTCTATAGTTCTAATTGCAGTGCTTTTCGTATTTGTTGTAGAGTGTTCGAAATTAGTATATTAGCGCTTTTGTTTTTTCAATGTTTTCCTTTATATTATATAGCATGTTATAGATTATACTTACTTTGTGCTCTATAGTGTTCTAATTGCAGTGCTTTTCGTATTTGTTGTAGAGTGTTCGAAATAGTATATTTAGCGCTTTTGTTTTTTCAATGTTTTCCTTTATATTATATAGCATGTTATAGATTATACTTACTTTGTGCTCTATAGTTCTAATTGCAGTGCTTTTCGTATTTGTTGTGTGTTAGAGTGTTTAGAAATTAGTATTTTTTTTAAGTTTTTTTTTGGTTTTTGTTATAGATAAGTGTTTTTCTAATGTATAGTCCTGTTTTTGTTTGTTAGAGTGTTCGAAATTAGTATATTTAGCGCTTTTGTTTTTTCAATGGTTTTCCTTTATATTATAATAGCATGTTATAGATTATACTTACTTTGTGCTCTAGTGCTTCTAATTGCAGTGCTTTTCGTATTTGTTGTAGAGTGTTCGAAATTAGTATATTTAGCGCTTTTGTTTTTTCAATGGTTTTCCTTTATATTATATAGCATGTTATAGATTATACTTACTTTGTGCTCTATAGTTCTAATTGCAAGCTTTTCGTATTTGTTGTAGAGTGTTCGAAATTAGTATATTTAGCGCTTTTTTTTTTTTCAATGGTTTTCCTTTATATTATATAGCCATGTTATAGATTATACTTACTTTGTGCTCTATAGTTCTAATTGCAGTGCTTTTCGTATTTTGTTTGTAGAGTGTTCGAAATTAGTATATTTAGCGCTTTTGTTTTTTCAATGGTTTTCCTTTATATTATATAGCATGTTATAGATTATACTTACTTTGTGCTCTATAGTTCTAATTGCAGTGCTTTTCGTATTTGTTGTAGAGTGTTCGAAATTAGTATATTTAGCGCTTTTGTTTTTTCAATGGTTTTCCTTTATATTATATAGCATGTTATAGATTATACTTACTTTGTGCTCTATAGTGTTCTAATTGCAGTGCTTTTCGTATTTGTTGTAGAGTGTTCGAAATTAGTATATTTAGCGCTTTTGTTTTTTCAATGGTTTTCCTTTATATTATATAGCATGTTATAGATTATATACTTACTTTGTGCTCTATAGTTCTAATTGCAGTGCTTTTCGTATTTGTTGTAGAGTGTTCGAAATTAGTATATTTAGCGCTTTTGTTTTTTCAATGGTTTTCCTTTATATTATATAGCATGTTATAGATTATACTTACTTTGTGCTCTATAGTGTTCTAATTGCAGTGCTTTTCGTATTTGTTGTAGAGTGTTCGAAATTAGTATATTTAGCGCTTTGTTTTTTCAATGGTTTTCCTTTATATTATATAGCATGTTATAGATTATACTTACTTTGTGCTCTATAGTTCTAATTGCAGTGCTTTTCGTATTTGTTGTAGAGTGTTCGAAATTAGTATATTTAGCGCTTTTGTTTTTTCAATGTTTTTCCTTTATATTATATAGCATGTTATAGATTATACTTACTTTGTGCTCTATAGTTCTAATTGCAGTGCTTTTCGTATTTGTTGTAGAGTGTTCGAAATTAGTATATTTAGCGCTTTTGTTTTTTCAATGGTTTCCTTTATATTATATAGCATGTTATAGATTATACTTACTTTGTGCTCTATAGTTCTAATTGCAGTGCTTTTCGTATTTGTTGTAGAGTGTTCGAAATTAGTATATTTAGCGCTTTTGTTTTTTCAATGTTTTCCTTTATATTATATAGCATGTTATAGATTATACTTACTTTGTGCTCATAGTTCTAATTGCAGGCTTTTCGTATTTGTTGTAGAGTGTTCGAAATTAGTATATTTAGCGCTTTTGTTTTTTCAATGTTTTCCTTTATATTATATAGCATGTTATAGATTATACTTACTTTGTGCTCTATAGTTCTAATTGCAGTGCTTTTCGTATTTGTTGTAGAGTGTTCGAAATTAGTATATTTAGCGCTTTTGTTTTTTCAATGTTTTCCTTTATATTATATAGCATGTTATAGATTATACTTACTTTGTGCTCTATAGTGTTCTAATTGCAGTGCTTTTCGTATTTGTTGTAGAGTGTTCGAAATTAGTATATTTAGCGCTTTTGTTTTTCAATGTTTTCCTTTATATTATATAGCATGTTATAGATTATACTTACTTTGTGCTCTATAGTGTTCTAATTGCAGTGCTTTTCGTATTTGTTGTAGAGTGTTCGAAATTAGTATATTTAGCGCTTTTGTTTTTTCAATGGTTTTCCTTTATATTATATAGCATGTTATAGATTATACTTACTTTGTGCTCTATAGTTCTAATTGCAGTGCTTTTCGTATTTGTTGTAGAGTGTTCGAAATTAGTATATTTAGCGCTTTTTTTTTTCAATGGTTTTTCCTTTATATTATATAGCATGTTATAGATTATACTTACTTTGTGCTCTATAGTTCTAATTGCAGTGCTTTTCGTATTTGTTGTAGAGTGTTCGAAATTAGTATATTTAGCGCTTTTGTTTTTTCAATGTTTTTCCTTTATATTATATAGCATGTTATAGATTATACTTACTTTGTGCTCTATAGTTCTAATTGCAGTGCTTTTCGTATTTGTTGTAGAGTGTTCGAAATTAGTATATTTAGCGCTTTTGTTTTTTTCAATGGTTTTCCTTTATATTATATAGCATGTTATAGATTATACTTACTTTGTGCTCTATAGTTTTAATTGCAGTGCTTTTCGTATTTGTTGTAGAGTGTTCGAAATTAGTATATTTAGCGTTTTTTTTTTTCAATGTTTTCCTTTATATTATATAGCATGTTATAGATTATACTTACTTTGTGCTCTATAGTTCTAATTGCAGTGCTTTTCGTATTTGTTGTAGAGTGTTCGAAATTAGTATATTTAGCGCTTTTGTTTTTTCAATGTTTTCCTTTATATTATATAGCATGTTATAGATTATACTTACTTTGTGCTCTATAGTGTTCTAATTGCAGTGCTTTTCGTATTTGTTGTAGAGTGTTCGAAATTAGTATATTTAGCGCTTTTGTTTTTTCAATGGTTTTCCTTTATATTATATAGCATGTTATAGATTATACTTACTTTGTGCTCTATAGTTCTAATTGCAGTGCTTTTCGTATTTGTTGTAGAGTGTTCGAAATTAGTATATTTAGCGCTTTTTTTTTTCAATGTTTTCCTTTATATTATATAGCATGTTATAGATTATACTTACTTTGTGCTCTATAGTTCTAATTGCAGTGCTTTTCGTATTTGTTGTAGAGTGTTCGAAATTAGTATATTTAGCGCTTTTGTTTTTTCAATGTTTTTCCTTTATATTATATAGCATGTTATAGATTATACTTACTTTGTGCTCTATAGTTCTAATTGCAGTGCTTTTCGTATTTGTTGTAGAGTGTTCGAAATTAGTATATTTAGCGCTTTTGTTTTTTTCAATGTTTTTCCTTTATATTATATAGCATGTTATAGATTATACTTACTTTGTGCTCTATAGTTCTAATTGCAGTGCTTTTCGTATTTGTTGTAGAGTGTTCGAAATTAGTATATTTAGCGCTTTTGTTTTTTCAATGTTTTTCCTTTATATTATATAGCATGTTATAGATTATACTTACTTTGTGCTCTATAGTTCTAATTGCAGTGCTTTTCGTATTTGTTGTAGAGTGTTCGAAATTAGTATATTTAGCGCTTTTGTTTTTTCAATGGTTTTCCTTTATATTATATAGCATGTTATAGATTATACTTACTTTGTGCTCTATAGTTCTAATTGCAGTGCTTTTCGTATTTGTTGTAGAGTGTTCGAAATTAGTATATTTAGCGCTTTTTTTTTTCAATGTTTTCCTTTATATTATATAGCATGTTATAGATTATACTTACTTTGTGCTCTATAGTTCTAATTGCAGTGCTTTTCGTATTTGTTGTAGAGTGTTCGAAATTAGTATATTTAGCGCTTTTGTTTTTTCAATGTTTTTCCTTTATATTATATAGCATGTTATAGATTATACTTACTTTGTGCTCTAGTGTTCTAATTGCAGTGCTTTTCGTATTTGTTGTAGAGTGTTCGAAATTAGTATATTTAGCGCTTTTGTTTTTTCAATGTTTTCCTTTATATTATATAGCATGTTATAGATTATACTTACTTTGTGCTCTATAGTTCTAATTGCAGTGCTTTTCGTATTTGTTGTAGAGTGTTCGAAATTAGTATATTTAGCGCTTTTGTTTTTTCAATGTTTTCCTTTTATATTATATAGCATGTTATAGATTATACTTACTTTGTGCTCTATAGTTCTAATTGCAGTGCTTTTCGTTATTTGTGTAGAGTGTTCGAAATTAGTATATTTAGCGCTTTTGTTTTTTCAATGTTTTTCTTTATATTATATAGCATGTTATAGATTATACTTACTTTGTGCTCTATAGTTCTTTTAATTGCAGTGCTTTTCGTATTTGTTGTAGAGTGTTCGAAATTAGTATATTTAGCGCTTTTGTTTTTTCAATGTTTTTCCTTTATATTATATAGCATGTTATAGATTATACTTACTTTGTGCTCTATAGTTCTAATTGCAAGTGCTTTTCGTATTTGTTGTAGAGTGTTCGAAATTAGTATATTTAGCGCTTTTGTTTTTCAATGGTTTTCCTTTATATTATATAGCATGTTATAGATTATACTTACTTTGTGCTCTATAGTTCTAATTGCAGTGCTTTTCGTATTGTTGTAGAGTGTTCGAAATTAGTATATTTAGCGCTTTTGTTTTTTCATGGTTTTCCTTTATATTATATAGCATGTTATAGATTATACTTACTTTGTGCTCTATAGTTCTAATTGCAGTGCTTTTCGTATTTGTTGTAGAGTGTTCGAAATTAGTATATTTAGCGCTTTTGTTTTTTCAATGGTTTTCCTTTATATTATATAGCATGTTATAGATTATACTTACTTTGTGCTCTATAGTTCTAATTGCAGTGCTTTTCGTATTTGTTGTAGAGTGTTCGAAATTAGTATATTTAGCGCTTTTGTTTTTTCAATGTTTTTCCTTTATATTATATAGCATGTTATAGATTATACTTACTTTGTGCTCTATAGTTCTAATTGCAGTGCTTTTCGTATTTGTTGTAGAGTGTTCGAAATTAGTATATTTAGCGCTTTTGTTTTTCAATGGTTTTCCTTTATATTATATAGCATGTTATAGATTATACTTACTTTGTGCTCTATAGTTTTAATTGCAGTGCTTTTCGTATTTGTTGTAGAGTGTTCGAAATTAGTATATTTAGCGCTTTTGTTTTTTCAATGGTTTTCCTTTATATTATATAGCATGTTATAGATTATACTTACTTTGTGCTCTATAGTTCTAATTGCAGTGCTTTTCGTATTTGTTGTAGAGTGTTCGAAATTAGTATATTTAGCGCTTTTGTTTTTTCAATGTTTTTCCTTTATATTATATAGCATGTTATAGATTATACTTACTTTGTGCTCTATAGTGTTCTAATTGCAGTGCTTTTCGTATTTGTTGTAGAGTGTTCGAAATTAGTATATTTAGCGCTTTTGTTTTTTCAATGTTTTTCCTTATATTATATAGCATGTTATAGATTATACTTACTTTGTGCTCTATAGTTCTAATTGCAAGTGCTTTTCGTATTTGTTGTAGAGTGTTTCGAAATTAGTATATTTAGCGCTTTTGTTTTTTCAATGTTTTCCTTTATATTATATAGCATGTTATAGATTATACTTACTTTGTGCTCTATAGTTCTAATTGCAGTGCTTTTCGTATTTGTTGTAGAGTGTTCGAAATTAGTATATTTAGCGCTTTTGTTTTTTCAATGTTTTTCCTTTATATTATATAGCATGTTATAGATTATACTTACTTTGTGCTCTATAGTTTTCTAATTGCAGTGCTTTTCGTATTTGTTGTAGAGTGTTCGAAATTAGTATATTTAGCGCTTTTGTTTTTTCAATGTTTTCCTTTATATTATATAGCATGTTTAGATTATACTTACTTTGTGCTCTATAGTTCTAATTGCAGTGCTTTTCGTATTTGTTGTAGAGTGTTCGAAATTAGTATATTTAGCGCTTTTGTTTTTTCAATGTTTTTCCTTTATATTATATAGCATGTTATAGATTATACTTACTTTGTGCTCTATAGTGTTCTAATTGCAGTGCTTTTCGTATTTGTTGTAGAGTGTTCGAAATTAGTATATTTAGCGCTTTTGTTTTTTTCAATGTTTTTCCTTTATATTATATAGCATGTTATAGATTATACTTACTTTGTGCTCTATAGTTCTAATTGCAGTGCTTTTCGTATTTGTTGTAGAGTGTTCGAAATTAGTATATTTAGCGCTTTTGTTTTTCAATGGTTTTCCTTATATTATATAGCATGTTATAGATTATACTTACTTTGTGCTCTATAGTTCTAATTGCAGTGCTTTTCGTATTTGTTGTAGAGTGTTCGAAATTAGTATATTTAGCGCTTTGTTTTTTCAATGTTTTCCTTTATATATATAGCATGTTATAGATTATACTTACTTTGTGCTCTATAGTTCTAATTGCAGTGCTTTTCGTATTTGTTGTAGAGTGTTCGAAATTAGTATATTAGCGCTTTTGTTTTTTCAATGTTTTTCCTTTATTATATAGCATGTTATAGATTATACTTACTTTGTGCTCTATAGTTCTAATTGCAAGTGCTTTTCGTATTTGTTGTAGAGTGTTCGAAATTAGTATATTTAGCGCTTTTGTTTTTTCAATGTTTTTCCTTTATATTATAGCATGTTATAGATTATACTTACTTTGTGCTCTATAGTTCTAATTGCAGTGCTTTTCGTATTTGTTGTAGAGTGTTCGAAATTAGTATATTTAGCGCTTTTGTTTTTCAATGTTTTCCTTTATATTATATAGCATGTTATAGATTATACTTACTTGTGCTCTATAGTGTTCTAATTGCAGTGCTTTTCGTATTTGTTGTAGAGTGTTCGAAATTAGTATATTTAGCGCTTTTGTTTTTTCAATGTTTTTCCTTTATATTATATAGCATGTTATAGATTATACTTACTTTGTGCTCTATAGTTCTAATTGCAGTGCTTTTCGTATTTGTTGTAGAGTGTTCGAAATTAGTATATTTAGCGCTTTTGTTTTTTCAATGTTTTTCCTTTATATTATATAGCATGTTATAGATTATACTTACTTTGTGCTCTATAGTTCTAATTGCAGTGCTTTTCGTATTTGTTGTAGAGTGTTCGAAATTAGTATATTTAGCGTTGTTTTTTCAATGTTTTTCCTTTATATTATATAGCATTATAGATTATACTTACTTTGTGCTCTATAGTTCTAATTGCAGTGCTTTTCGTATTTGTTGTAGAGTGTTCGAAAATTAGTATATTTAGCGCTTTTGTTTTTTCAATGTTTTTCCTTTTATTATATAGCATGTTATAGATTATACTTACTTTGTGCTCTATAGTTCTAATTGCAGTGCTTTTCGTATTTGTTGTAGAGTGTTCGAAATTAGTATATTTAGCGCTTTGTTTTTTCAATGTTTTTCCTTTATATTATATAGCATGTTATAGATTATACTTACTTTGTGCTCTATAGTTCTAATTGCAGTGCTTTTCGTATTTGTTGTAGAGTGTTCGAAATTAGTATATTTAGCGCTTTGTTTTTTCAATGTTTTTCCTTTATATTATATAGCATGTTATAGATTATACTTACTTTGTGCTCTATAGTTCTAATTGCAGTGCTTTTCGTATTGTTGTTAGAGTGTTCGAAATTAGTATATTTAGCGCTTTTGTTTTTTCAATGTTTTTCCTTATATATTATATAGCATGTTATAGATTATACTTACTTTGTGCTCTATATTCTAATTGCAGGCTTTTCGTATTTTTGTAGAGTGTTCGAAATTAGTATATTTAGCGCTTTTGTTTTTTCAATGGTTTTCCTTTATATTATATAGCATGTTATAGATTATACTTACTTTGTGCTCTATAGTTCTAATTGCAGTGCTTTTCGTATTTGTTGTAGAGTGTTCGAAATTAGTATATTTAGCGCTTTTGTTTTTCAATGTTTTCCTTTATATTATATAGCATGTTATAGATTATACTTACTTTGTGCTCTATAGTTCTTAATTGCAGTGCTTTTCGTATTTGTTGTAGAGTGTTCGAAATTAGTATATTTAGCGCTTTTGTTTTTCAATGTTTTCCTTTATATTATATAGCATGTTATAGATTATACTTACTTTGTGCTCTATAGTTCTAATTGCAGTGCTTTTCGTATTTGTTGTAGAGTGTTCGAAATTAGTATATTTAGCGCTTTTGTTTTTTCAATGTTTTTCCTTTATATTATATAGCATGTTATAGATTATACTTACTTTGTGCTCTATAGTTCTAATTGCAGTGCTTTTCGTATTTGTTGTAGAGTGTTCGAAATTAGTATATTTAGCGCTTTGTTTTTTCAATGTTTTTCCTTTATATTATATAGCATGTTATAGATTATACTTACTTTGTGCTTATAGTTTAATTGCAGTGCTTTTCGTATTTGTTGTAGAGTGTGTTCGAAATTAGTATATTTAGCGCTTTTGTTTTTCAATGGTTTTCCTTTATATTATATAGCATGTTATAGATTATACTTACTTTGTGCTCTATAGTTTCTAATTGCAGTGTTTCGTATTTGTTGTAGAGTGTTCGAAATTAGTATATTTAGCGCTTTTGTTTTTTCAATGGTTTTCCTTTATATTATATAGCATGTTATAGATTATACTTACTTTGTGCTCTATAGTTCTAATTGCAGTGCTTTTCGTATTTGTTGTAGAGTGTTCGAAATTAGTATATTTAGCGCTTTTGTTTTTTTTTCAATGTTTTTCCTTTATATTATATAGCATGTTATAGATTATACTTACTTTGTGCTCTATAGTTTCTAATTGTAGTGCTTTTCGTATTTGTTGTAGAGTGTTCGAAATTAGTATATTTAGCGCTTTTGTTTTTTCAATTTTTCCTTTATATTATATAGCATGTTATAGATTATACTTACTTTGTGCTCTATAGTTCTAATTGCAGTGCTTTCGTATTTGTTGTAGAGTGTTCGAAATTAGTATATTTAGCGCTTTGTTTTTTCAATGTTTTCCTTTATTATATAGCATGTTATAGATTATACTTACTTTGTGCTCTATAGTTCTAATTGCAGTGCTTTTCGTATTTGTTGTAGAGTGTTCGAAATTAGTATATTTAGCGCTTTTGTTTTTCAATGTTTTTCCTTTATATATAGCATGTTATAGATTATACTTACTTTGTGCTCTATAGTTCTAATTGCAGTGCTTTCGTATTTGTTGTAGAGTGTTCGAAATTAGTATATTTAGCGCTTTTGTTTTTCAATGGTTTTCCTTTATATTATATAGCATGTTATAGATTATACTTACTTTGTGCTCTATAGTTCTAATTGCAGTGCTTTTCGTATTTGTTGTAGAGTGTTCGAAATTAGTATATTTAGCGCTTTTTTTTTCAATGGTTTCCTTTATATTATATAGCATTTATAGATTATACTTACTTTGTGCTCTATATTGTTCTAATTGCAGTGCTTTTCGTATTTGTTGTAGAGTGTTCGAAATTAGTATATTTAGCGCTTTTGTTTTTTCAATGGTTTTCCTTTATATATATAGCATGTTATAGATTATATACTTTGTGCTCTATAGTTCTTCTAATTGCAGTGCTTTTCGTATTTGTTGTAGAGTGTTCGAAATTAGTATATTTAGCGCTTTGTTTTTTCAATGGTTTTCTTTATATTATATAGCATGTTATAGATTATACTTACTTTGTGCTCTATATGTTCTAATTGCAGTGCTTTCGTATTTGTTGTAGAGTGTTCGAAATTAGTATATTTAGCGCTTTGTTTTTTCAATGTTTTTCCTTTATATTATATAGCATGTTATAGATTATACTTACTTTGTGCTCTATAGTTCTAATTGCAAGTGCTTTTCGTATTTGTTGTAGAGTGTTCGAAATTAGTATATTTAGCGCTTTGTTTTTTCAATGTTTTTCCTTTATATTATATAGCATGTTATAGATTATACTTACTTTGTGCTCTATAGTTCTAATTGCAGTGCTTTTCGTATTTGTTGTAGAGTGTCGAAATTAGTATATTTAGCGCTTTTTGTTTTCAATGGTTTTTCCTTTATATTATATAGCATGTTATAGATTATACTTACTTTGTGCTCTATAGTGCTTCTAATTGTAGTGCTTTTGTATTTGTTGTAGAGTGTTCGAAATTAGTATATTTAGCGCTTTTTTTTTCAATGGTTTTTCCTTTATATTATATAGCATGTTATAGATATACTTACTTTGTGCTCGATAGTTCTAATTGCAGTGCTTTTCGTATTTGTTGTAGAGTGTTCGAAATTAGTATATTTAGCGCTTTTGTTTTTTCAATGGTTTTCCTTATATTATATAGCATGTTATAGATTATACTTACTTTGTGCTCTATAGTTTAAATGCAGTGCTTTTCGTATTTGTTTGTAGAGTGTTCGAAATTAGTATATTTAGCGCTTTGTTTTTTCAATGTTTTCCTTTATATTATATAGCATGTTATAGATTATACTTACTTGTGCTCTATAGTTATTTCTAATTGTAGTGCTTTCGTTTGTTTTGTAGAGTGTTCGATTTGTATATTTAGCGCTTTTGTTTTTTCAATGTTTTCCTTTATATTATGTTTTAT
>NW_026137515.1:0-41400 GCF_009805555.1 Andrographis paniculata | reverse complement strand
TTGTTGTAGAGTGTTCGAAATTAGTTCATTTAGCGCTTTTGTTTTTCATGTTTCCTTTATATTATATAGCATGTTATAGATTATACTTACTTTGTGCTCTATAGTTCTAATTACAGTGCTTTTCGTATTTGTTGTAGAGTGTTCGAAATTAGTACATTTAGCCGCTTTTTTTTTTCAATTTTTTCCTTATATTATATAGCATGTTATAGATTATACTTACTTTGTGCTCTTATAGTTCTAATTGCAGTGCTTTTCGTATTGTTGTAGAGTGTTCGAAATTAGTACATTTAGCGCTTTGTTTTTTCAATGTTTTTCCTTTAATTATATAGCATGTTATAGATTTTATACTTACTTGTGCTCTATAGTTCTAATTGCAGTGCTTTTCGTATTTGTTGTAGAGTGTTCGAAATTAGTACATTTAGCGCTTTTGTTTTTCAATGTTTTTCCTTTTATTATTATATAGCATGTTATAGATTATACTTACTTTGTGCTCTATAGTTCTAATTGCAGTGCTTTTCGTATTTGTTGTAGAGTGTTCGAAATTAGTACATTTAGCGCTTTTGTTTTTTCAATGTTTTTCCTTTATATTATATATAGCATGTTATAGATTATACTTACTTTGTGCTCTATAGTTCTAATGGCAGTGCTTTTCGTATTTGTTGTAGAGTGTTCGAAATTAGTACATTTAGCGCTTTTTTTTCAATGTTTTTCTTGTATTATATAGCATGTTATAGATTATACTTACTTTGTGCTCTATAGTTCTAATTGCAGTGTTTTTCGTATTTGTTGTAGAGTGTTCGAAATTAGTACATTTAGCGCTTTTGTTTTTTCAATGTTTTTCCTTTATATTATATAGCATGTTATAGATTATACTTATTTGTGCTCTATAGTTCTAATTGCAGTGATTTTCGTATTTGTTGTAGTGTGTTCGAAATTAGTACATTAGCGCTTTGTTTTTTCAATGTTTTTCCTTTATATATATATAGCATGTTATAGATTATACTTACTTTGTGCTCTATAGTTCTAATTGCAGTGCTTTTTTTGTATTGTTGTAGAGTGTTCGAAATTAGTACATTTAGCGCTTTTGTTTTTTCAATGTTTTTCCTTTATGTTATATAGCATGTTATAGATTATACTTACTTTGTGCTCTATAGTTCTAATTGCAGTGCTTTTCGTATTGTTGTAGTGTGTCGAAATTAGTACATTTAGCGCTTTTGTTTTTTTCAATGTTTTTCCTTTATATTATATAGCATGTTATAGATTATACTTACTTTGTGCTCTATAGTTCTAATTGCAGTGCTTTTGTTTTTGTATGTTGTAGAGTGTTCGAAATTAGTACATTTAGCGCTTTTGTTTTTTCAATGTTTTTCCTTTATATTATATATAGCATGTTATAGATTATACTTACTTTGTGCTCTATAGTTCTAATTGCAGTTGCTTTTTGTATTTGTTGTAGAGTGTTCGAACTTAGTACATTTAGCGCTTTTGTTTTTTCAATGTTTTTCCTTTATGATATAGCATGTTATAGATTATACTTACTTTGTGCTCTATAGTTCTAATTGCAGTGCTTTTCGTATTTGTTGTAGAGTGTTCGAAATTAGTACATTTAGCGCTTTTTTTTTCAATGTTTTTCTTTGTATTATATAGCATGTTATAGATTATACTTACTTTGTGCTCTATAGTTCTAATTGCAGTGCTTTTCGTATTTGTTGTAGAGTGTTCGAAATTAGTACATTTAGCGCTTTTGTTTTCAATGTTTCCTTTATATATTATATAGCATGTTATAGATATACTTACTTTGTGCTCTATAGTTCTAATTGCAGTGCTTTTTGTATTTGTTGTAGAGTGTTCGAAATTAGTACATTTAGCGCTTTTGTTTTTCAATGTTTTTCCTTTATATTATATAGCATGTTATAGATTATACTTACTTGTGCTCTATAGTTCTAATTGCAGTGCTTTTCGTTTTTGTTGTAGGTGTTCGAAATTAGTACATTTAGCGCTTTGTTTTTTCAATGTTTTTCTTTATATTATATAGCATGTTATAGATTATACTTACTTTGTGCTCTATAGTTCTAATTGCAGTGCTTTTCGTATTGTTGTAGAGTGTTCGAAATTAGTACATTTAGCGCTTTTGTTTTTACAATGTTTTTCCTTTATATTATATAGCATGTTATAGATTATACTTACTTTGTGCTCTATAGTTCTAATTGCAGTGCTTTTCGTATTTGTTGTAGAGTGTTCGAAATTAGTACATTTAGCGCTTTTGTTTTTTCAATGTTTTTCTTTATATTATATAGCATGTTATAGATTATACTTACTTTTGCTCTATAGTTCTAATTGCAGTGCTTTCGTATTTGTTGTAGAGTGTTCGAAAATTAGTATATTTAGCGCTTTTGTTTTTTCAATGTTTTTCCTTTATATTATATAGCATGTTATAGATTATACTTACTTTGTGCTCTATAGTTCTAATTGCAGTGCTTTTCGTATTTGTTGTAGAGTGTTCGAAATTAGTACATTTAGCGCTTTGTTTTTTCAATGTTTTCCTTTATTTATATATAGCATGTTATAGATTATACTTACTTTGTGCTCTATAGTTCTAATTGCAGTGCTTTTCGTATTTGTTGTAGAGTGTTCGAAATTAGTACATTTAGCGCTTTGTTTTTTCAATGTTTTTCCTTTTATTATTATATAGCATGTTATAGATTATACTTACTTTGTGCTCTATAGTTCTAATTGCAGTGCTTTTCGTATTTTTTGTGTGTAAAGTGTTCGAAATTAGTACATTTAGCGCTTTTGTTTTTTCATGTTTTTCCTTTATTATTATATAGCATGTTATAGATTATACTTACAGCTCTATAGTTCTAATTGCAGTGCTTTTCGTATTTGTTGTAGAGTGTTCGAAATTAGTACATTTAGCGCTTTTGTTTTTTCAATGTTTTTCCTTTATATTATATAGCATGTTATAGATTATACTTACTTTGTGCTCTATAGTTCTAATTGCAGTGCTTTTCGTATTTGTTGTAGAGTGTTCGAAATTAGTACATTTAGCGCTTTTGTTTTTTCAATGTTTTTCCTTTATATTATATAGCATGTTATAGATTATACTTACTTTGTGCTCTATAGTTCTAATTGCAGTGCTTTTCGTATTTTTGTAGAGTGTTCGAAATTAGTACATTTAGCGCTTTTGTTTTTCAATGTTTTTTCCTTATATTATATAGCATGTTATAGATTATACTTACTTTGTGCTCTATAGTTCTAATTGCAGTGCTTTTCGTATTGTTGTAGAGTGTTCGAAATTAGTACATTTAGCGCTTTTGTTTTTTCAATGTTTTTCCTTTATATTATATTAGCATGTTATAGATTATACTTACTTTGTGCTCTATAGTTCTAATTGCAGTGCTTTTGTATTTGTTGTAGAGTGTTCGAAATTAGTACATTTAGCGCTTTTGTTTTTTCAATGTTTTCCTTTATATTATATAGCATGTTATAGATTATACTTACTTTGTGCTCTATAGTTCTAATTGCAGTGCTTTTCGTATTTGTTGTAGAGTGTTCGAAATTAGTACATTTAGCGCTTTTGTTTTTTCAATGTTTTCCTTTATATTATATAGCATGTTATAGATTATACTTACTTTGTGCTCTATAGTTCTAATTGCAGTGCTTTTCGTATTTGTTGTAGAGTGTTCGAAATTAGTACATTTAGCGCTTTTGTTTTTTCAATGTTTTTCCTTTATATTATATATAGCATGTTATAGATTATACTTACTTTGTGCTCTATAGTTCTAATTGCAGTGCTTTTCGTATTTGTTGTAGAGTGTTCGAAATTAGTACATTTAGCGCTTTTGTTTTTTCAATGTTTTTCCTTTATATTATATAGCATGTTATAGATTATACTTACTTTGTGCTCTATAGTTCTAATTGCAGTGCTTTTCGTATTTGTTGTAGAGTGTTCGAAATTAGTACATTTAGCGCTTTTGTTTTTTCAATGTTTTTCCTTTATATTATATAGCATGTTATAGATTATACTTACTTTGTGCTCTATAGTTCTAATTGCAGTGCTTTTCGTATTTGTTGTAGAGTGTTCGAAATTAGTACATTTAGCGCTTTTTTTTTTCAATGTTTTTCCTTTATATTATATAGCATGTTATAGATTATACTTACTTTGTGCTCTATAGTTCTAATTGCAGTGCTTTTCGTATTTGTTGTAGAGTGTTCGAAATTAGTACATTTAGCGCTTTTGTTTTTTCAATGTTTTTCCTTTATATATTATATAGCATGTTATAGATTATACTTACTTTGTGCTCTATAGTTCTAATTGCAGTGCTTTTCGTATTTGTTGTAGAGTGTTCGAAATTAGTACATTTAGCGCTTTTGTTTTTTCAATGTTTTTCCTTTATATTATATAGCATGTTATAGATTATACTTACTTTGTGCTCTATAGTTCTAATTACAGTGCTTTTCGTATTTGTTGTAGAGTGTTCGAAATTAGTACATTTAGCGCTTTTTTTTTTCAATGTTTTTCCTTTTTATTATTATATAGCATGTTATAGATTATACTTACTTTGTGCTCTATAGTTCTAATTGCAGTGCTTTTCGTATTTGTTGTAGAGTGTTCGAAATTAGTACATTTAGCGCTTTTGTTTTTTCAATGTTTTTCCTTTATATTATATAGCATGTTATAGATTATACTTACTTTGTGCTCTATAGTTCTAATTGCAGTGCTTTTCGTATTTGTTGTAGAGTGTTCGAAATTAGTACATTTAGCGCTTTTGTTTTTTCAATGTTTTCCTTTATATTATATAGCATGTTATAGATTATACTTACTTTGTGCTCTATAGTTCTAATTGCAGTGCTTTTTATTTGTTGTAGAGTGTTCGAAATTAGTACATTTAGCGCTTTTGTTTTTCAATGTTTTTCCTTTATATTATATAGCATGTTATAGATTATACTTACTTTGTGCTCTATAGTTCTAATTGCAGTGCTTTTCGTATTTGTTGTAGAGTGTTCGAAATTAGTACATTTAGCGCTTTTGTTTTTTCAATGTTTTTCCTTTTATATTATATAGCATGTTATAGATTATACTTACTTTGTGCTCTATAGTTCTAATTGCAGTGCTTTTTGTATTTGTTGTAGAGTGTTCGAAATTAGTACATTTAGCGCTTTTGTTTTTTCAATGTTTTTCCTTTATATTATATAGCATGTTATAGATTATACTTACTTTGTGCTCTATAGTTCTAATTGCAGTGCTTTTCGTATTTGTTGTAGAGTGTTCGAAATTAGTACATTTAGCGCTTTGTTTTTTCAATGTTTTTCCTTTATATTATATAGCATGTTATAGATTATACTTACTTTGTGCTCTATAGTTCTAATTGCAGTGCTTTTCGTATTTGTTGTAGAGTGTTCGAAATTAGTACATTTAGCGCTTTTTTTTTTCAATGTTTTCCTTTATATTATATAGCATGTTATAGATTATACTTACTTTGTGCTCTATAGTTCTAATTGCAGTGCTTTTCGTATTTGTTGTAGAGTGTTCGAAATTAGTACATTTAGCGCTTTGTTTTTTCAATGTTTTTCCTTTATATTATATAGCATGTTATAGATTATACTTACTTTGTGCTCTATAGTTCTAATTACAGTGCTTTTCGTATTTGTTGTAGAGTGTTCGAAATTAGTACATTTAGCGCTTTTTTTTTTTAATGTTTTCCTTTATTATATATAGCATGTTATAGATTATACTTACTTTGTGCTCTATAGTTCTAATTGCAGTGCTTTTCGTATTTGTTGTAGAGTGTTCGAAATTAGTACATTTAGCGCTTTTTTTTTTTCAATGTTTTTCCTTTATATTATATAGCATGTTATAGATTATACTTACTTTGTGCTCTATAGTTCTAATTACAGTGCTTTTCGTATTTGTTGTAGAGTGTTCGAAATTAGTACATTTAGCGCTTTGTTTTTCAATGTTTTCCTTTTATTATTATATAGCATGTTATAGATTATACTTACTTTGTGCTCTATAGTTCTAATTGCAGTGCTTTTCGTATTTGTTGTAGAGTGTTCGAAATTAGTACATTTAGCGCTTTTGTTTTTCAATGTTTTTCCTTTATATTATATAGCATGTTATAGATTATACTTACTTTGTGCTCTATAGTTCTAATTGCAGTGCTTTTCGTATTTGTTGTAGAGTGTTCGAAATTAGTACATTTAGCGCTTTTTTTTTTCAATGTTTTTCCTTTATATTATATAGCATGTTATAGATTATACTTACTTTGTGCTCTATAGTTCTAATTGCAGTGCTTTTCGTATTTGTTGTAGAGTGTTCGAAATTAGTACATTTAGCGCTTTTGTTTTTTCAATGTTTTTCTTTATATTATATAGCATGTTATAGATTATACTTACTTTGTGCTCTATAGTTCTAATTGCAGTGCTTTTCGTATTTGTTGTAGAGTGTTCGAAATTAGTACATTTAGCGCTTTTGTTTTTTCAATGTTTTTCCTTTATATTATATAGCATGTTATAGATTATACTTACTTTGTGCTCTATAGTTCTAATTGCAGTGCTTTTCGTATTTGTTGTAGAGTGTTCGAAATTAGTACATTTAGCGCTTTTTTTTTTCAATGTTTTTCCTATATTATTATATAGCATGTTATAGATTATACTTACTTTGTGCTCTATAGTTCTAATTGCAGTGCTTTTTGTATTTGTTGTAGAGTGTTCGAAATTAGTACATTTAGCGCTTTTGTTTTTCAATGTTTTTCCTTTATATTATATAGCATGTTATAGATTATACTTACTTTGTGCTCTATAGTTCTAATTGCAGTGCTTTTCGTATTTGTTGTAGAGTGTTCGAAATTAGTACATTTAGCGCTTTTGTTTTTTCAATGTTTTTCCTTTATATTATATAGCATGTTATAGATTATACTTACTTTGTGCTCTATAGTTCTAATTGCAGTGCTTTTCGTATTTGTTGTAGAGTGTTCGAAATTAGTACATTTAGCGCTTTTGTTTTTTCAATGTTTTTCCTTTATATTATTATATAGCATGTTATAGATTATACTTACTTTGTGCTCTATAGTTCTAATTGCAGTGCTTTTCGTATTTGTTGTAGAGTGTTCGAAATTAGTACATTTAGCGCTTTTGTTTTTTCAATGTTTTTCCTTTATATTATATAGCATGTTATAGATTATACTTACTTTGTGCTCTATAGTTCTAATTGCAGTGCTTTTCGTATTTGTTGTAGAGTGTTCGAAATTAGTACATTTAGCGCTTTTGTTTTTTCAATGTTTTCCTTTATATTATATAGCATGTTATAGATTATACTTACTTTGTGCTCTATAGTTCTAATTGCAGTGCTTTTCGTATTTGTTGTAGAGTGTTCGAAATTAGTACATTTAGCGCTTTTGTTTTTTCAATGTTTTTCCTTTATATTATATAGCATGTTATAGATTATACTTACTTTGTGCTCTATAGTTCTAATTGCAGTGCTTTTCGTATTTGTTGTAGAGTGTTCGAAATTAGTACATTTAGCGCTTTTGTTTTTTCAATGTTTTCCTTTATATTATATAGCATGTTATAGATTATACTTACTTTGTGCTCTATAGTTCTAATTGCAGTGCTTTTCGTATTTGTTGTAGTGTGTTCGAAATTAGTACATTTAGCGCTTTTGTTTTTTCAATGTTTTTCCTTTATATTATATAGCATGTTATAGATTATACTTACTTTGTGCTCTATAGTTCTAATTGCAGTGCTTTTCGTATTTGTTGTAGAGTGTTCGAAATTAGTACATTTAGCGCTTTGTTTTTTCAATGTTTTCCTTTATATTATATAGCATGTTATAGATTATACTTACTTTGTGCTCTATAGTTCTAATTGCAGTGCTTTTCGTATTTGTTGTAGAGTGTTCGAAATTAGTACATTTAGCGCTTTTGTTTTTTCAATGTTTTTCCTTTATATTATATAGCATGTTATAGATTATACTTACTTTGTGCTCTATAGTTCTAATTGCAGTGCTTTTCGTATTTGTTGTAGAGTGTTCGAAATTAGTACATTTAGCGCTTTTGTTTTTTCAATGTTTTTCCTTTATATTATATAGCATGTTATAGATTATACTTACTTTGTGCTCTATAGTTCTAATTGCAGTGCTTTTCGTATTTGTTGTAGAGTGTTCGAAATTAGTACATTTAGCGCTTTTTTTTTCAATGTTTTTCCTTTATATATATATAGCATGTTATAGATTATACTTACTTTGTGCTCTATAGTTCTAATTGCAGTGCTTTTCGTATTTGTTGTAGAGTGTTCGAAATTAGTACATTTAGCGCTTTTGTTTTTTCAATGTTTTTCCTTTATATTATATAGCATGTTATAGATTATACTTACTTTGTGCTCTATAGTTCTAATTGCAGTGCTTTTCGTATTTGTTGTAGAGTGTTCGAAATTAGTACATTTAGCGCTTTTGTTTTTCAATGTTTTTCCTTATATATTATATAGCATGTTATAGATTATACTTACTTTGTGCTCTATAGTTCTAATTGCAGTGCTTTTCGTATTTGTTGTAGAGTGTTCGAAATTAGTACATTTAGCGCTTTTGTTTTTTCAATGTTTTCCTTTATATTATATAGCATGTTATAGATTATACTTACTTTGTGCTCTATAGTTCTAATTGCAGTGCTTTTCGTATTTGTTGTAGAGTGTTCGAAATTAGTACATTTAGCGCTTTGTTTTTTCAATGTTTTTCCTTTATATTATATAGCATGTTATAGATTATACTTACTTTGTGCTCTATAGTTCTAATTGCAGTGCTTTTCGTATTTGTTGTAGAGTGTTCGAAATTAGTATATTTAGCGCTTTTGTTTTTCAATGTTTTTCCTTTATATTATATAGCATGTTATAGATTATACTTACTTTGTGCTCTATAGTTCTAATTGCAGTGCTTTTCGTATTTGTTGTAGAGTGTTCGAAATTAGTACATTTAGCGCTTTTGTTTTTTCAATGTTTTTCCTTATATTATATAGCATGTTATAGATTATACTTACTTTGTGCTCTATAGTTCTAATTGCAGTGCTTTTCGTATTTGTTGTAGAGTGTTTGAAATTAGTACATTTAGCGCTTTTGTTTTTTCAATGTTTTTCCTTTATATTATATAGCATGTTATAGATTATACTTACTTTGTGCTCTATAGTTCTAATTGCAGTGCTTTTCGTATTTGTTGTAGAGTGTTCGAAATTAGTATATTTAGCGCTTTTGTTTTTTCAATGTTTTTCCTTTATTATTATATAGCATGTTATAGATTATACTTACTTTGTGCTCTATAGTTCTAATTGCAGTGCTTTTCGTATTTGTTGTAGAGTGTTCGAAATTAGTACATTTAGCGCTTTTGTTTTTTCAATGTTTTCCTTTATATTATATAGCATGTTATAGATTATACTTACTTTGTGCTCTATAGTTCTAATTGCAGTGCTTTTCGTATTTGTTGTAGAGTGTTCGAAATTAGTACATTTAGCGCTTTTGTTTTTTCAATGTTTTTCCTTTATATTATATAGCATGTTATAGATTATACTTACTTTGTGCTCTATAGTTCTAATTGCAGTGCTTTTCGTATTTGTTGTAGAGTGTTCGAAATTAGTATATTTAGCGCTTTTGTTTTTTCAATGTTTTTCCTTTTTATTATTATATAGCATGTTATAGATTATACTTACTTTGTGCTCTATAGTTCTAATTGCAGTGCTTTTCGTATTTGTTGTAGAGTGTTCGAAATTAGTACATTTAGCGCTTTTGTTTTTTCAATGTTTTTCCTTTATATTATATAGCATGTTATAGATTATACTTACTTTGTGCTCTATAGTTCTAATTGCAGTGCTTTTCGTATTTGTTGTAGAGTGTTCGAAATTAGTACATTTAGCGCTTTTTTTTTCAATGTTTTTCCTTTATATTATATAGCATGTTATAGATTATACTTACTTTGTGCTCTATAGTTCTAATTGCAGTGCTTTTCGTATTTGTTGTAGAGTGTTCGAAATTAGTACATTTAGCGCTTTTGTTTTTCAATGTTTTTCCTTTATATTATTATATAGCATGTTATAGATTATACTTACTTTGTGCTCTATAGTTCTAATTGCAGTGCTTTTCGTATTTGTTGTAGAGTGTTCGAAATTAGTACATTTAGCGCTTTTGTTTTTTCAATGTTTTTCCTTTATATTATATAGCATGTTATAGATTATACTTACTTTGTGCTCTATAGTTCTAATTGCAGTGCTTTTCGTATTTGTTGTAGAGTGTTCGAAATTAGTACATTTAGCGCTTTTGTTTTTTCAATGTTTTTCCTTTATATTATATAGCATGTTATAGATTATACTTACTTTGTGCTCTATAGTTCTAATTGCAGTGCTTTTCGTATTTGTTGTAGAGTGTTCGAAATTAGTACATTTAGCGCTTTTGTTTTTTCAATGTTTTTCCTTTATATTATATATAGCATGTTATAGATTATACTTACTTTGTGCTCTATAGTTCTAATTGCAGTGCTTTTCGTATTTGTTGTAGAGTGTTCGAAATTAGTACATTTAGCGCTTTTGTTTTTTCAATGTTTTTCCTTTATATTATATAGCATGTTATAGATTATACTTACTTTGTGCTCTATAGTTCTAATTGCAGTGCTTTTCGTATTTGTTGTAGAGTGTTCGAAATTAGTACATTTAGCGCTTTTGTTTTTTCAATGTTTTCCTTTATATTATATAGCATGTTATAGATTATACTTACTTTGTGCTCTATAGTTCTAATTGCAGTGCTTTTCGTATTTGTTGTAGAGTGTTCGAAATTAGTACATTTAGCGCTTTTTTTTTCAATGTTTTTCCTTTATATATATATAGCATGTTATAGATTATACTTACTTTGTGCTCTATAGTTCTAATTGCAGTGCTTTTCGTATTTGTTGTAGAGTGTTCGAAATTAGTACATTTAGCGCTTTTGTTTTTTCAATGTTTTTCCTTTATATTATATAGCATGTTATAGATTATACTTACTTTGTGCTCTATAGTTCTAATTGCAGTGCTTTTCGTATTTGTTGTAGAGTGTTCGAAATTAGTACATTTAGCGCTTTTGTTTTTTCAATGTTTTTCCTTTATATTATATAGCATGTTATAGATTATACTTACTTTGTGCTCTATAGTTCTAATTGCAGTGCTTTTCGTATTTGTTGTAGAGTGTTCGAAATTAGTACATTTAGCGCTTTTGTTTTTTCAATGTTTTTCCTTTATATTATATAGCATGTTATAGATTATACTTACTTTGTGCTCTATAGTTCTAATTGCAGTGCTTTTCGTATTTGTTGTAGAGTGTTCGAAATTAGTACATTTAGCGCTTTTGTTTTTCAATGTTTTTCCTTTATATTATATAGCATGTTATAGATTATACTTACTTTGTGCTCTATAGTTCTAATTGCAGTGCTTTTCGTATTTGTTGTAGAGTGTTCGAAATTAGTACATTTAGCGCTTTTTTTTTAATGTTTTTCCTTTATATTATATAGCATGTTATAGATTATACTTACTTTGTGCTCTATAGTTCTAATTGCAGTGCTTTTCGTATTTGTTGTAGAGTGTTCGAAATTAGTACATTTAGCGCTTTTGTTTTTTCAATGTTTTTCCTTTATTATTATATAGCATGTTATAGATTATACTTACTTTGTGCTCTATAGTTCTAATTACAGTGCTTTTCGTATTTGTTGTAGAGTGTTCGAAATTAGTACATTTAGCGCTTTTGTTTTTCAATGTTTTTCCTTTATATTATATAGCATGTTATAGATTATACTTACTTTGTGCTCTATAGTTCTAATTGCAGTGCTTTTCGTATTTGTTGTAGAGTGTTCGAAATTAGTACATTTAGCGCTTTTGTTTTTTCAATGTTTTTCCTTTATATTATATAGCATGTTATAGATTATACTTACTTTGTGCTCTATAGTTCTAATTGCAGTGCTTTTCGTATTTGTTGTAGAGTGTTCGAAATTAGTACATTTAGCGCTTTTGTTTTTTCAATGTTTTTCCTTTATATTATATAGCATGTTATAGATTATACTTACTTTGTGCTCTATAGTTCTAATTGCAGTGCTTTTCGTATTTGTTGTAGAGTGTTCGAAATTAGTACATTTAGCGCTTTTGTTTTTTCAATGTTTTTCCTTTATATTATATAGCATGTTATAGATTATACTTACTTTGTGCTCTATAGTTCTAATTGCAGTGCTTTTCGTATTTGTTGTAGAGTGTTCGAAATTAGTACATTTAGCGCTTTTGTTTTTTCAATGTTTTTCCTTTATATTATATAGCATGTTATAGATTATACTTACTTTGTGCTCTATAGTTCTAATTGCAGTGCTTTTCGTATTTGTTGTAGAGTGTTCGAAATTAGTACATTTAGCGCTTTTGTTTTTTCAATGTTTTTCCTTTATATTATATAGCATGTTATAGATTATACTTACTTTGTGCTCTATAGTTCTAATTGCAGTGCTTTTCGTATTTGTTGTAGAGTGTTCGAAATTAGTACATTTAGCGCTTTTGTTTTTTCAATGTTTTTCCTTTATATTATATAGCATGTTATAGATTATACTTACTTTGTGCTCTATAGTTCTAATTGCAGTGCTTTTCGTATTTGTTGTAGAGTGTTCGAAATTAGTACATTTAGCGCTTTTGTTTTTTCAATGTTTTTCCTTTGTATTATATAGCATGTTATAGATTATACTTACTTTGTGCTCTATAGTTCTAATTGCAGTGCTTTTCGTATTTGTTGTAGAGTGTTCGAAATTAGTACATTTAGCGCTTTTGTTTTTTCAATGTTTTTCTTTATATTATTATATAGCATGTTATAGATTATACTTACTTTGTGCTCTATAGTTCTAATTGCAGTGCTTTTCGTATTTGTTGTGAGTGTTCGAAATTAGTACATTTAGCGCTTTTGTTTTTTCAATGTTTTTCCTTTATATTATATAGCATGTTATAGATTATACTTACTTTGTGCTCTATAGTTCTAATTGCAATGCTTTTTGTATTTGTTGTAGAGTGTTCGAAATTAGTATATTTAGCGCTTTTGTTTTTTCAATGTTTTTCTTTTATATTATATAGCATGTTATAGATTATACTTACTTTGTGCTCTATAGTTCTAATTGCAGTGCTTTTCGTATTTGTTGTAGAGTGTTCGAAATTAGTACATTTAGCGCTTTTGTTTTTTCAATGTTTTTTGTTTATATTATATAGCATGTTATAGATTATACTTACTTTGTGCTCTATAGTTCTAATTGCTGTGCTTTTCGTATTTGTTGTAGGTGTTCGAAATTAGTATATTTAGCGCTTTTGTTTTTTCAATGTTTTTCCTTATATATTATATTGCATGTTATAGATTATACTTACTTTGTGCTCTATAGTTCTAATTGCAGTGCTTTTCGTATTTGTTGTAGAGTGTTCGAAATTAGTACATTTAGCGCATTTGTTTTTTCAATGTTTTTCCTTTATATTATATAGCAGGTTATAGATTATACTTACTTTGTGCTCTATAGTTCTAATTACAGTTCTTTTCGTATTTGTTGTGAAGTGTTCGAAATTAGTACATTTAGCGCTTTTTTTTACAATGTTTTTCCTTTGTATTATTATATAGCATGTTATAGATTATACTTACTTTGTGCTCTATAGTTCTAATTGCAGTGCTTTTCGTATTTGTTGTAGAGTGTTCGAAATTAGTACATTTAGCGCTTTCGTTTTTTCAATGTTTTTTGTTTATATTATATAGCATGTTATAGATTATACTTACTTTGTGCTCTATAGTTCTAATTGCTGTGCTTTTCGTATTTGTTGTATAGTGTTCGAAATTAGTATATTTAGCGCTTTTGTTTTTTCAATGTTTTTCCTTTATATTATTATATTGCATGTTATAGATTATACTTACTTTGTGCTCTATAGTTCTAATTGCAGTGCTTTTTGTATTTGTTGTGAGTGTTCGAAATTAGTATATTTAGCGCTTTTGTTTTTACAATGTTTTTCCTTTATATTATTATATTGCATGTTATAGATTATACTTACTTTGTGCTCTATAGTTCTAATTGCAGTGCTTTTTGTATTTGTTGTAGAGTGTTCGAAATTAGTATATTTAGCGCTTTTGTTTTTTCAATGTTTTTCCTTTATATTATTATATAGCATGTTATAGATTATACTTACTTTGAGCTCTATAGTTCTTATTGCAGTGCTTTTCGTATTTGTTTGTAGTGTGTATGAAATTAGTACATTTAGCGCTTTTGTCTTTTCAATGTTTTTCCTTAATATTATATAGCATGTTATAGATTATACTTACTTTGTGCTCGATAGTTCTAATTACAGTGTTTTTCGTATTTTTTGAAGAGTGTTCGAAATTAGTACATTTAGCCTTTTTTTTTTACAATGTTTTTCCTTTATATTATTATATAGCATGTTATAGATTATACTTACTTTGTGCTCTATAGTTATAATTACAGTGCTTTTCATATTTGTTGTGGAGTGTTCGAAATTAGTACATTTAGCGCTTTTGTTTTTTCAATGTTTTTCCTTTATATTATATAGCATGTTGTAGATTATACATACTTTGTGCACTATAGTTCTAATTGCAGTGCTCTTTGTATTTGTTATAGAGTGTTCGAAATTAGTGTATTTAGCGCTTTTCTTTTTTCAATGCTTTTCCTTTATATTATATAGCATGTTATAGATTATACTTACTTTGTGGTCGATAGTTCTAATTACAGTGCTTTTCGTATTTGTTGTAGAATGTTCGAAATTAGTACATCTTTGCGATTTGGTTTTTACAATGTTTTTCCTTTATATTATTATTATATAGCATGTTATAGATTAAACTTACTTTGTGCTCTATAGTTCTAATTACAGTGCTTTTCGTATTTGTTGTAGAGTGCTCGAAATTACTACATTTAGCGCTTTTGTTTTTTCAAAGTTTTTCGTTTATATTATTGTTACGTACGAAATTTAGAGTTAGGTTAAAAGCCCAAGGCAAAAAGAAGAATGGGCCTGGCAATAGAGTTGATTGAACTGGCTGAAGGACACCGTGAGGAAATCAAGGAAAATAGGTTTATTTCTAAGGAAAATACAGGACGGAAGGACCTCAGGTCGGTAGGTCCTCAAGACGGAAAGACCTCAGGTCGGAAGGTCTTCAGGTCGGTAGGCCTTCAAGACGGAAAGACCTCAGGTCGGAAGGTCTTCAGGTCTGGAGGTCCTGAAGACGGAAAATCCTCAGGACGGAAGGACCTCAGGTCGGTAGGTCCTCAAGACGGAAAGACCTCAGGTCGGAAGGTCTTCAGGTCGGTAGGTCCTCAAGACGGAAAGACCTCAGGTCGGAAGGTCTTCAGGTCGGAAGGTCCTCAAGACGGAAAGTCCTCAGGACGGAAGGACCTCAGGTCGGTAGGTCCTCAAGACGGAAAGACCTCAGGTCGGAAGGTCTTCAGGTCGGGAGGTCCTCAAGACGGAAAGTCCTCAGGACGAAAAGACCTCAGGTCGGAAGGTCTTCAGGTCGGGAGGTCCTCAAGACGGAAAGTCATCAGGACGGGAAGTCCGCAGGTCGGGTAAACCGTAGATCGGATTGAAGGCGAAGTCGGGCAGACGCGGAGGTCTGTCAAGAGGAAGGTCGGGCAAGGAAGAGGTACGGACAGACGCGGAGGTCTTCGGTCAAAGACGGAGGGCGGCTGATGCGGAGGTCGGCCCAAGTGAGGTCGGGCGAAGAAGCAGGTCGGGCGAAGGACGAAGTCGGGCCAAAAGGGCGGAAGGTCTGTGGTCGGCTCAAAGAGTGAAATATAGGGATAATTTTGGTCTGCTGAGGACACGTGTCAGCAGGAGAAGGGTTGGAAGACGGTTGGGAAGGAGACGTTGTAACCGTTCGGGCGACGGTTTTCAGTACAGTTTCTTCAAAGAATATTTAAGGATTTGGATCATCATTTGGCAAGGCATCTTCAATCAACTTCAACAAAGCAAAGTCAGATTTGGGGATCACCACTTTAAATTTCAGTCTTTTATTTTCCAGTTTATTTTCTGTACCATACAGTGTTTAGAGATTCCTAATCTCAGGCACTAATTAATCAAGTTTAAGGATATTTTCTATATCTTTGAATTTTACTTTATTTTTGTTGAAAAATTACATCAACAAATTGGCGACCACAGTGGGAGCAAGACAAAATTGCTCATTCCAATTCCGGCGATAATTTCATACGTCTAAGATCCGGCCGTATCATCGGAAGGGTCCATATGGCAGGTTCACAACCTCAATCATCTTCGGCACCGGTGGGAGAATCCGTTCCACCACCTATTGTGCCAAATGCCGGGGAAATCCCACAACCACCAACTGATTGGTGGTCTTATGTTCAACAAATGAACAACCAGCAAACTTTGGTTATGCAGAATATGTTGCGTGAGCAACAAACGAACATGTTGCGTGAGCAACAGAGTCTGATGCAGAACATGATAGATCAAGCACTGTCAAGGGTTAGTCTTCAACCCACTCAAACTCCACCAGGAGTATCACCATCCAGACTACAGGCAAATTTCGCAGGGCCATCATTCGTGGATAGTACATTCCCAAGTGCCACAAATCCCAACCGAATGGATAGGGGAAAATCTCCTCTGACTTTTCCCAACACTGTTCCACTGGGACCAAGGGTTACCAATCCGCAGCCGAACAATACAAGGGAGGACAGGCCTGAAGGACATGATCCTATTCATATTCCTGTGCAGGATCCGTTCCATGTTCCTGATCATCAACGCTTTCATGTAGATCCTGATGAGATTGCACATATATTAAGGGATCAGTATGGATTAACTCCTCAGATGGCTAACCGCCCTGCATATCAGAGACCTTTCCCAGAAAGGATCATTAATGAACACCCTCTCCCAAGGAATTATCGACCACCCGATTTTCATGCATTCTCAGGGGAGGACGGATCTTCCACCATAGAACATGTTGGTCGGTTCACAGCACAATTAGGAGAAGTTGGCAATAACCCTTTTTATAAGTTGCAGCTGTTTGGTTTATCTCTTACTAGAACAGCGTTTTCGTGGTTTGCAAGTCTGCCTCCTGGACAAATTCAGACGTGGGAAGGACTGGAGATGGCATTTCATGCCAGATTCTTCAATCCTTTACCAACTGTTTCTTTAACTGATTTACTAGAATTGAGACAGTATCCAGAAGAATCTGCTTCACAGTTTATAGAAAGGGTGCGATTGATGAAGGGACGATGTCCTACGGTAATCAGTGAGAAAGAGATGACCAATTTAGTGGTCCGGAATATGCATACTCGCTTAAGAAAGGCACTCACTGCCCTGGATGTTGAGGATTTGGCAAGTCTTGCATCCAAGGCAGGACGTTTAGAGTCTTTGTTCAGAGAGGAAGATCAGCATAACAGGCGTAATAGAGGCCAACATATGGCGAGTATGGGAACAGAAACATGTGACTTTGATTTTAATCAGTCAGAAGAGATGGCAGCCGAAATCCTTTCTGGAAAACCTTATGTATGCCCTAAATTGAAGCCAGTACCAGGATCTGAAGGAAAGGAGCAACCGACGTTTGATAGTTCGAAAGCTGATGAAATCTTTGATATCCTACTGACTGATGGGCAGATCCGTATTCCAAAGGGGCAAAGATTGGCCACTAAAGAAGAAATCAAAGGGAGACCATATTGTAAGTGGCATAATTCTTTCACACACAATACAAGTCAGTGTACTCATTTCAGGAAGGAAATTCAAAAGGCCATCAAGACAGGTCGGCTCAAATACATCACTCTAGGTGTAGACCAGCAACCGTTTCCGAAAGTAACAACGGCAATGGTTGACATCCAACCAAGTTCGGAAACAGGGAAAAGTTCGGCCAATAGTGGACAAACAGGGGAACGAACTCAGGCAAGCCCCGGAACAAAGAAAGGAAATCAGCCAAACAGCAGCCGACCGGAAGAACGACTCAAAGTTTGTGAGAAGCCAGTCGCTGAAAAATGGGACCATCCAGACGGTTCTTTTAATGTGGAGGTGAAAGAAAAGGTTTTAGTGCGTGACCACCCGACCAGAAAAACAGGTTCAGTCGGGAACAATTGGGCTCGAAATAAAAAGCCTTTACCCGTTGATATAGATCCTCGTTTCCCAGGTATGAATCGTACACAGATTCGCAATGCCAAACGCAGGTATGCTGCAAAGTATGGGAAACGAGTTCCTTCAGTAAAACAACGAACCGACGAACAAAAAGCAGCCGACCACTTGGCAGGAGATCAGTCCATTAGAGTCTTTACAGAACAAACGACCAACGAGCAGGGAGCAGCCATTCAGTCTCCAAAAAGTCGGTCCAGTCGGGTCTGTTCAGGAAAGCAACCGAACGACGGATTAGGCGCTTCCGACTATACCAAAAGAAGTTCGTCGGGACAGGGGAAAGGTAAAGGAATGGCAGATGAAATAATTAGAGGTTTTCGATGCCAACATTGTGAACGGATCAACATCAATCCATCTCCTGAGGAATTCCGTATAGAATCTTTGACGGTTCAATCTCGGAATAAGACAAAGGAAGAAGTTGTAACTACAGAGGAAAATTTGAGATCTGTTAAATCTCGTCTGGGACCACGAATCCCTTGTCGAATGACAGAGATTAATCAGATGAGAGATGAACCGATGTGGGCGAGTCTGGTAGATGATACTATGGACGAACCTTTATGGGCATTCTTGGCAGATGACGAATTAGAGGAAACAGAGTGGGCAAAGACTTCAGATTCCGAGCCTCAGCCGGAGGCACCTTCGATTGTGTTTCCTCCTATTCCAGAGGGTGCGATCTCCCATTTGAAACCTCTGTATGTTAATGCTCACATTTGTGGGAAACCAATCACAAAGGTTTTCGTGGATAATGGAGCAGTCTTTAATGTTATGCCATTGAAGACTCTCAAGAAGCTAGGAAAAGGAATTCATGATCTGTCTCCTGTGGAATTCGAAATGACAAGTTTTACAGGGCAGCCGACTAAGCCTGAAGGCATGATGGTTGCCACAATCGAGGTCGGACCAAAGAAGATCTCCACTGTTTTCTTTATTGTGGACGCAGATACTACATACTCTCTCTTGCTGGGAAGAGACTGGATTCATGCCTCTCAATGTGTGCCATCAACCTTGCACCAACAATTAATGTTCTGGGAAGGAAATCAGGTCTTCAAAATGGAAGCGAATGACAACCCATTCGATGTAACAGAACAAGTTGAAGAGTCAGTGTTTTATTCCAGTCATTTGGCTCCGATGTCTCAGTTGTATATGGCCAGGGAATACCCAAACAAGGGTTATAAAGTCACTGGCCAGAACTCGATGTTCTATTAAAAGAACACCTTTATTGTATGGCTCATGATAAAGCCACACCCATTCCCATATAATTTGTTTGTTATGGATGATACAAGTTTAGAAGTATGTAGTTCTCTTATTAATAAGTTCTATTTAAAGCAGTTATTACATAAAGCAGAAAATAGTAAAGAGATTCTTGATGTTCACCTCCAAGAAGATGAACAATTTCGTTGGCCCGATTTATTAGAAAAAACAGAACCAACAGCTTCATCACAAGACCCATTATTGGAGTTTAATTTAGGAACCGAATTGGTTCCAAAAGTGATCAGGCTAAGTGGTTATTTGTCTAAAGAGCAACAGACAATGATGCTCGAAGTTATTAGAAACAACATTGATTGTTTAGCATGGGATTATTCAGAAATGCCTGGTTTGACAAGAAGTCTAATAGAGCATCGATTGCCTATCAAGGAAGGTTGCAAACCTTACAAACAACCTCCAAGGCGAATGAGCCCGGATCTGATGCCTCAAATCAAGGAAGAAATCCAAAAACTTCTCAAAGTGGGTTTCATTCAGCCTTGCCGTTATGCGGAGTGGCTGGCTAACATTGCCAGTGGTCAAGAAAAATGGTAAGATAAGGATATGCATCGATTTCAGGGATTTGAATCTAGCTACCCCTAAGGACGAATATGTGATGCCTATGGCCGACATGTTGATAGATGCAGCAGCAGGGCATAAAATCCTTAGTCTGATGGATGGTTATGCAGGTTATAACCAAATATTTCTGGCAGAAGAAGACATTCCTAAGACAGCATTCAGGTGCCCAGGGGCTTTAGGTATTTATGAATGGACAGTCATGCCATTCGGGTTAAAGAATGCAGGGGCAACTTACCAAAGAGCCATGAATTCAATCTTTCATGATTTAATTGGCAGATCTATGGAAGTTTATATTGATGATGTTATTGTTAAATCTGCCAGTTTTGACGAACATTTGAGAAATCTTGAAGAGGCATTCGAAAGAATGAAGAAGTACAAGTTGAAGATGAATCCAACCAAATGTGCTTTTGGAATATCAGCCGGGAGCTTTTTAGGATTTTTAGTTCATGAGAGAGGAATTGAAATCGATGCCAATAAGGCTAAAGCCATTCTTGACAGTCGGCCACCCAAGACGGTTAAAGAAATCCAAAGTCTTTTGGGTAAGGTGAACTATTTGAGGCGTTTCATTTCTAATGCTGCTGGCAAGGTCAGACCCATTACTAAATTGTTGAAAGCTGGAAAAAATGCTTTTGAATGGGGTCCCGATCAACAGACGGCTTTAGATGCTATCAAGCAGGCATTGGTTCACCCTCCAGTCTTGATGCCTCCTAAACAAGGTCGGCCACTCAAACTTTATTTGGCAAATACATATGAAGTGGTTAGCTGTTTATTGGCACAGGATGGTGATGACGGGAAGGAAAGGGCAATCTACTATCTCAGTAAAACCCTTACAGGACCAGAACTGAATTACACTATGCCAGAAAAAATGTGTTATTCATTGGTCTTCGCTTGTACTAAACTCGAGCATTATTTGCTGCCCAGAAAAATTGAGGTCATATCAAAGGTGGATCTCATCAAATTGATTTTGCAGAGACCTACTATGAAGGGCAGACTCATGAAGTGGGCCATCAAATTGGCTCCTTTTGATCTTCAACATTCCCCTTTGAGGGCAATCAAGGGACAAGCAGTAGCCGACTTCTTAGCAGAATTCTCACAAGTCGGGTATTCTCTTTGTGATAGTGTCCGACCACTTAGTTGTTCATCATATCTGAATAATCTACAGGTCGGATGTGTGCCTTATATAAGTACCAGAACATGGTTGATGTTCTTTGATGGTTCTACCTCTGGAAACAAATCAGGGGCAGGGGTCTTTTTGCAAGGACCTGATGGTCAAAAGATCAACTTACAACTACGATTGGAAGCCATGACCCATAATTCGGCAGAATATGAAGCTTTAATTTTGGGTTTGGAGGCTTTAATAGCCAGGAAGGTCCAGTCTGTAATCATAAGGGGGGATTCTCAATTAGTAATCAACCAGGTAAACAATCAATATGTTTGCAATTACCCTCATCTTCGCAGATACAGGGACATTGTGGGTCGGTTACTGACAAAAATCTCAGAAGTAATAATTGAGTTCATTCCGAGGAAAGAAAACCAACGTGCTGATGGGTTGGCTCAAAGGGCCTGTAAAGGAATTCTGGAGGATATGTGGTCGGAGGTCAAGTCGGGCATAGAAGAAAAGACAGACCTAATATGTGATCGAATGGTCGGGCAGGAGACTGTCGGACAGGAGCCCGACTGCGAAGTTACGGTCGGGCAGGAGACTGTCGGACAGGAGCCTGACTGCGAAGTTACGGTCGGGCAGGAGACTGTCGGACAGGAGCCTGACTGCGAAGTTACGGTCGGGCAGGAGAATGTCGGACAGGAGCCCGACTGTGAAGTTACGGTCGGGCAGGAGAATGTCGGACAGGAGCCCGACTGTGAAGTTACGGTCGGGCAGGAGACTGTCGGTCAGGAGCCCGACTGCGTAGTTACTGTCGGGCAGGAGCCCGACGGCGTGGTTATAGTCGGACACAAAGATACCAGCGAAACAGTGCCCGATTGGAGAACAGAGCTTATCATGTATTTACAGAATCCAGGTGCGAGTGTTTCGATTGCGACACGATTGAAGGCTTTACGTTTTCAATTGATAAATGGAATTTTGTATAAGAGATCATTTGAAGGTTTACTTTTGAAATGTTTGGGGTCTAAAGAAGCTCTAGAGGTAATGACAGAAGTACATGGTGGGATATGTGGAGCTCATCGGGCAGGTCTGAATATGAGATGGGCCATTCATCGTTTGGGTTTTTTCTGGCCAAAGATTTTTGAAGATTGCATACAATTTGCCAAAGGCTGCCAGGAATGTCAGAGACATGGAAATTTAAACCATTTGCCAGTAACCGAATTGCAATTTTTGGCAAAACCATGGCCTTTTAAATCATGGGCTATGGATATTATTGGTAAAATACATCCTGCTTCATCGAAACATCATTGTTTCATATTGGTCGCGACTGACTACTTTACCAAATGGGTAGAAGCGGTTGCTTTGAAAAATGTAGATCAGAAGGAGGTGATAGACTTCGTTTTGAATCAAATTATTTACAGATATGGCATTCCTCAGTCTATAACAACCGACCAAGGCCTGGTTTTCACAGGGGAAAAGTTCTCTAGTTTCTTGGCAGAATTCGGTGTTCGATTACATCATTCCTCACCTTATTATCCCCAAGCCAATGGACAAGCGGAAGCAGCAAATAAGATTATTATTGGGATTATAAAGAAGATGGTTGAAGGGAACCCAAGAAAGTGGCATTTGTTATTGTCTCAGGCTTTATGGGCACATAGGAATACCAGAAATACGGCCACAGGGTTCTCACCTTACCAACTCACGTTTGGCCAAGATGCTGTTTTACCAGCCGAAATCCGAGTATCATCTGGCCGAACAGAGTTTACTGATGGTGATCTTACAAAAGAATACCAACAACTTATGATGCAACAGTTGGAGGATTTGGATGTTAGCCGACTTCATGCAATAAGTCGAAGTGTGAAACAGAGTGAAATCAGAGCAAGGAATTACGGAAAGAAAGTTCTTCACAGGACATTCCAAAAAGGAGACCTAGTCTGGAAGACCATTCTTCCTACATATAAGAAAACTGACCAATTGGGAAAGTGGTCACCGAATTGGGAAGGACCATACATTGTTCAAAAAGATATTGGGAATGGCGCTTTCATTATTGTAAATCATGAAGGTAGAAGAGTACATGATTGTATTAATGCTAAATATCTGAAGAGGTATTATCCTGCCTTTTCAGATAACAAAACTGCCTGAAACAAAATATTATTCAGAACCCATTTGTGGGGTTCGAACCTATTTAAAGGTTCATTTCTGTTAGTCATCATGTATTTGTGAGAAATTTTCTGCCTCTGAATCAGAATTTTCATCCCAGTGAGTGGATATTAGTTCTGGTTCTTCTTCAATAAGATCTTCCAAATCTGGTCGGTACCTCTCCCATTGGCTTTGCATTTCATCTAAATCTTGATTGGTACGTGCTTGCATGTCTGTTATGGCTTGATATTCACGGTCAACAATGGTACGCAATCTTGAAAAGACTTTTCGTTGATTGGAAAAGATATTATCCCAACCAAGATCTGGAAGTATGGTTGCTGCGTGATTTTCAATCATTTCCATGTGATGATGGAGGTCAGGAATGCGACCAAGGATGTCACGAAGAGGTTCATACCCCTCAATGATTTTTTCCATTAGGCGGGTGACGCGATGAATGGTTCTTCTACCTCGCTGGGAGAATCGGAATTTGAAGTCTAGTTGCTTGAGTATATGTAACAAGTCTTCTGCATGGCCTCCAATAGGGTGATTACCTACAAAGAAGGGTTGAAGAACACCCTCCCAGTTGCTTGATGGAACATGAGGTCGGTCATTCGCCATGTTTGTTAACACTTCAAGTGTTTTGGTTTTCAAAATATGCCTTGGAATGTGTTTCTTAAAATGTGAGAAACAGTGTTCTTTTAAAGAAGGAGTTTGTTTCGATTCCTACAAAGTTGGAAATTGAAAGGTGATCCTTGTTTTGAGAGAAGAAGGACAAATATATTACTAAGTCAAATGTTGTTACAGAGGGGGAAGTATTACAAAAGTGCCCCTAGGGCAGTTTTTATATGTGTCCATTTGATTTCATCCCTGGATAGCCTTCTGGTATTGGCAGCCGTCTGATATCTTCTGATGAATTGGGATCGAGCTTGGGTTTTCAGCTCTTGATCCAATTCGGCCTCATTCTTTGTATACTTCTCAAGCAGACGCTGCTCATTGGTAATTTGATTATCCAGGATAGACTGTTCTTTCCTTAGCTCCCGCAATTCTGCCTCCTTTTTCTCAATGGATTCATCAACTTGAGCCTTCGTGCTAAGGAGACCGCCCAGCCTTCCAGTAGTCTGCTGAAGGGATTCTCGGGTTTTAGCCAAAGAATTCTCCAGTGTTGTTTGATCGAAGACAGGCTGGGGGGTTTCGGCTGACAGGAGTCCAATAACTAACACTTCAGTCTTGAGCTCCGTAAGTCTTTCCATCAGCCGATGCAGAATGGGGACGGCTGGCGATTCCGTCGGAGTGTAAAAAAGAAGGCCACCAACCGTCTGAATGAGTTTGTCCAATAAGTCGGATCTTAATTCTGAAAGGGGATGGTTAATGGCCTCAGTGAATATAGTTTGGGCCTCCGCTGGAACCGGAACAGTCGATAGGATGGCTAAGTCCGAAGGCCCCTGCAAGTCTTACAGTTTCAATAAGTATTCCAAGGAAGGTGCAAAATTATTCAGATAAGATATGTGTCACCTCTGGGCGAACTGCTGTCAGTGAAGGGGGCAACAATGAGGTCGGTCGAGTAGGGCGGACAGCTGGTATAATAGCAGCCGACTCGTCGGCTGCTGCGAATGGTCGCTGAGGTGCCGACCTGGGTCCCTATGGAAAGTAGTATATAAAACAGTTAGTGTTTTCCGAAAGAAACATTGTGGCATGGGTTGGATTAATCTTACCAAGTTCACAGAAGTCTCTGAATCGGACGAAGACACTTCTTCTATTTCTGGAGGTTGGGCTGCCACAGGTGGTTCTTCTGCCTGCCACTCGATTGCTGGAGGGAGCGCCGCTGCTGGCTGGGCGGCTGCAGGTTGGGCAGCTGCGTCTAAAGCCACTGCAGCTGGTATCTCAGGAGCAACTGGGATAGCCGCAGCTGTGGCATTTTCGGTTTCCAGCGTGACTGCATCCGATTGGACGATTTCGGGATCAGCAGCATCAGGGATGTCGTCTTGAGGGTCAGCTTCGGCAAGGGCAGCTGGTTCTTCCTTCGAAATGGATGAGTCTGATGCCATGTATGGCAGTCGACCCATCTGGGAAGTAGTCCCCTCGCTGTCTGAAGAGACCCCTGCTGCTGATGCGATGGGTGAAGGTGTCTGTGAAAAATCATGGAAATGATGTTGTTAAATATATCAAGGTTGATCATTAGAATCCTAAGTATTGCTGATGAGAGAACTTACTGGTTCTATAGGCACTGCCGGTAAAGATTGCCTTCTGGTCGGGTGCCTGGCCCGACCACTCCTCGGTACGGAAGGAAGAGTTTGCCTCCTCGTCGGGTCCTCCGCCCGACTGCTCATTGGCAAAGTGAGAAGTGGAGTAGGGGTTTGGAGAGGAAATGTCTCAGTCTGGACCAAAGGTACGTTTGAATGGTCGGCTGGGGGTGGCGTCGTTTGTGTGGTCGGTGTTACCAAGGTCGGTTCTAGCGAATGAAATGAGTGAAATCAAAGTTAAAATATAGTGAATTGGTTCACGGTTTTAAGAAAAATTACCTATTCGGGGTCGGGTCCTTGCTGATGTCTTAGTAGTTCCAAGGTCCGCTGGAGCTTGCTGGTCGGCCCCAGAAGTCGGGGGTGTTTGCAGCTGGGAAGCTTTCCTTTTTCGCATTGGAACACTAGATCCGATTCCCGGGGCGGCTGTTTGTTGCTGAGTGCTAGTATGTTTAGCCGCCCCTAGAACCAATCCTTGGGGGGGAAGGAGTATGTTCAACAACCGATCCTCATCAGGGGAAATCAGGGGCCATACAACCGACCACCATTCATTGAATGTATCTACAGTCTCAGGGTTGGAGCGGAAAGGAATATAAGAATTGGAAACTATATACGTGGTGAGCTGGGAGATATAAGAAGGGATTGAATTAGGTAGGACTCGTCGGTCGGGACTTTGAAAAATTATATGAGGACAAGCGACGGGTCCAGGGATACCTTGGCAACAGCCGAACTGGCGCGCCATGAATTGAGGTTCATAATTAAAGGTGCAAAAAGTTTTTTGTCCTTTTTTATCAAGTTTTTTGCTGCTAAAAAGAGACCTGGGTTTGAGGGCAACGTCCCAGGCAAAAGGATAGGTGGGATGAGGACAAGGCTCAGGAGTCGGAAGAGGATTTGGTGCCGGAAAGGGCCAAAAATGGTCGGGAGCATAACCCGCATATTTTTTATACATAGAAAATCGAGAGTTACTACGGGTATCCGTTACAATTGTGGTTATTATTGGATCGGAAGATTGGAGTTTACTGCGTCCTGAGCAGAGTCGGTTGAGGGCTAATCCCAAATGTTTTTCGGATATTGGCATAGTGGGCGGAGATCCTAAGTTGAACGCGTTGGGGAAGTAAAGACGGAACCAAAGTTCTAAAAACCAAAAAGGACCCGATGCGGCAGTGTCTAATTTTCTATTATCATTATCTGTTAAACGAAGGCTAACTCTAGTAAGTCCTTCAAACAGATTGGCTAAAAACAGAGTGCCAAGGGAAAAGAACCGACCAGACGCGATATGAATGGCTAGGTCGAGATGAGAAGGAAGAACGCATTTAGAAGGGGAAACAATGACGTACCTACAAAGCCAAAAAAGGATAAAGGCAGTATGCTCCCGGTCGGTCACGGGGGTCCCTGGAGCCCCTTGCTGATCGGTTGCGAACTTTGTCCAGCCCCATTCCTTCACACCTTGTAAGGACCACCCTGGATGGTCTTCTGATGGCTCCTGCCCATCTAGGGCTCCCATCACAGGGTCTTCACCCACGACTGGGAGATGCGCGATCATTGCCACATCCATAAGAGTTGGACCAAAGGGGCCAGATGGTAAGAGAAAAGTCCCATTTTCCGTATTCCAAAAGGCAGACATGGCCAAGAGCACCTTCTCATGCAGGTTGATAGGCATGGTGGACAATAGTATTGCTTGGTCGATTTTTTGAGATCGCCATTGGGTCTGGAAGTGTTCTGCTACCCGTCGATACCAAGCGCGGTAAGGATCTTTTGGGTCCGTGAGATGGGTTTTGATGCTGTCTCGAATGCGAACTGCTTGGTAGTTAGGGTTGTTGATAGCCAAGGAATTTCGGGATTCCAAAACTTCCCTCATCCGGTTTGAGTCTTCAGGAGTCGTGCAGTATGGGCGGATCGTCGGAGTTAGTACTTTCGAGGCTGAAAACGGGCCCTCAGGGAGGTTTCCGTCGAAGGGAAGGGCACGAATGTATCGATTCGCCATGGTTAGAGTGGTTGAATTGTGATTCACAAAGGATCGTATTGCGGAGAAGGAAGTTAATCAGGAGTGTTGCAGTAACTGGTGCAGTTGCTAAGAGAATTTTTCAAGAGGGTGATGATTTATGAACTTCCAAACATCGATTGTTAAATGGCGTTTGAAAGTCCCTTGGCGGCGGGCAAGTTGTTACGTACGAAATTTAGAGTTAGGTTAAAAGCCCAAGGCAAAAAGAAGAATGGGCCTGGCAATAGAGTTGATTGAACTGGCTGAAGGACACCGTGAGGAAATCAAGGAAAATAGGTTTATTTCTAAGGAAAATACAGGACGGAAGGACCTCAGGTCGGTAGGTCCTCAAGACAGAAAGACCTCAGGTCGGAAGGTCTTCAGGTCGGTAGGCCTTCAAGACGGAAAGACCTCAGGTCGGAAGGTCTTCAGGTCGGGAGGTCCTCAAGACGGAAAATCCTCAAGACGGAAGGACCTCAGGTCGGTAGGTCCTCAAGACGGAAAGACCTCAGGTCGGAAGGTCTTCAGGTCGGTAGGTCATCAAGACGGAAAGACCTCAGGTTGGAAGGTCTTCAGGTCGGAAGGTCCTCAAGACGGAAAGTCCTCAGGACGGAAGGACCTCAGGTCAGTAGGTCCTCAAGACGGAAAGACCTCAGGTCGGAAGGTCTTCAGGTCGGGAGGTCCTCAAGACGGAAAGTCCTCAGGACGAAAAGACCTCAGGTCGGAAGGTCTTCAGGTCGGGAGGTCCTCAAGACGGAAAGTCATCAGGACGGGAAGTCCGCAGGTCGGGTAAACCGTAGATCGGATTGAAGGCGAAGTCGGGCAGACGCGGAGGTCTGTCAAGAGGAAGGTCGGGCAAGGAAGAGGTACGGACAGACGCGGAGGTCTTCGGTCAAAGACGGAGGGCGGCTGATGCGGAGGTCGGCCCAAGTGAGGTCGGGCGAAGAAGCAGGTCGGGCGAAGGACGAAGTCGGGCCAAAAGGGCGGAAGGTCTGTGGTCGGCTCAAAGAGTGAAATATAGGGATAATTTTGGTCTGCTGAGGACACGTGTCAGCAGGAGAAGGGTGGAAGACGGTTGGGAAGGAGACGTTGTAACCGTTCGGGCGACGGTTTTCAGTACAGTTTCTTCAAAGAATATTTAAGGATTTGGATCATCATTTGGCAAGGCATCTTCAATCAACTTCAACAAAGCAAAGTCAGATTTGGGGATCACCACTTTAAATTTCAGTCTTTTATTTTCCAGTTTATTTTCTGTACCGTACAGTGTTTAGAGATTCCTAATCTCAGGCACTAATTAATCAAGTTTAAGGATATTTTCTATATCTTTGAATTTTACTTTATTTTTGTTGAAAAGTTACATCAACAATTATATACCATGTTATAGATTATACTTCCTTTGTGCTCTATAGTTCTAATTCCAGTGCTTTTCGTATTTGTTGTGGAGGTGCGAAATTAGTACATTTAGCGCTTTTGTTTTTTCAATGTTTTTCCTTTATATTATATAGCATGTTATAGATTATACTTACTTTGTGCTCGATAGTTCTTATTACAGTTCTTTTCGTATTTGTTGTAGAGTGTACGAAATTAGTACATTTAGCGCTTTTGTTTTTTCAATGTTTTTGCTTTATATTATATAGCATGTTGTAGATTATACATACTTTGTACACTATAGTTCTAATTGCAGTGGTTTTTGTATTTGTTATAGAGTGTTTGAAATTAGTGTATTTAACGCTTTTCTTTTTTTAATGTTTTTCCTTTATATTATATAGCATGTTATAGATTATACTTACTTTGTGCTCTATAGTTCTAACTGCAGTGCTTTTTGTATTTGTTGTAGAGTGTACGAAATTAGTACATTTAGCCATTTTGTTTTTTCAATGTTTTTCCTTTATATTATATAGCAAGTTATAGATTATACATACTTTGTGGTCGATAGTTCTAATTACAGTGCTTTTCGTATTTGTTGTAGAATGTTCGAAATTAGTACATATTGCGATTTGGTTTTTACAATGTTTTTCCTTTATATTATTATATACCATGTTATAGATTATACTTACTTTGTGCTCTATAGTTCTAATTGCAGTGCTTTTCGTATTTGTTTGTAGTGTGTATGAAATTAGTACATTTAGCGCTTTTGTTTTTTCAATGTTTTTCCTTTATATTATATAGCATGTTACAGATTATACTTACTTTGAGCTCTATAGTTCTAATTGCAGTGCTTTTCGTATTTGTTGTAAAGTGTTCGAAATTAGTAAATTTTGCACTTTTGTTTTTACAATGTTTTTCCTTTATATTATTATATAGCATGTTATAGATTATACTTACTTTGTGCTCTATAGTTCTAATTGCAGTGCTTTTTGTATTTGTTGTAGAGTGTACGAAATTAGTACATTTAGCGCTTCTATTTTTACAATGTTTTTCCTTTGTGTTATATAGCATGTTATAGATTATACTTACTTTTTGCTCTATAGTTCTAATTGCAGTGCTTTTCGTATTTGTTGTAGTGTGTATGAAATTAGTACATTTAGCGCTTTTGTTTTTTCAATGTTTTTCCTTAATATTATATAGCATGTTATAGATTATACTTACTTTGTGCTCGATAGTTCTAATTAGAGTGCTTTTCGTATTTTATGTAGAGTGTTCGAAATTAGTACATTTAGCCCTTTTTTTTACAATGTTTTTCCTTTATATTATTATATAGCATGTTATTGATTATACTTACTTTGTGCTCTATAGTTCTAATTACAGTGCTTTTCGTATTTGTTGTGGAGTGTTCGAAATTAGTACATTTAGCGCTTTTGTTTTTTCAATGTTTTTCCTTTATATATGTATAGCATGTTATAGATTATACTTACTTTGTGCTCTATAGTTCTAACTGCAGTGCTTTTTGTATTTGTTGTAGAGTGTACGAAATTAGTACATTTAGCCATTTTGTTTTTTCAATGTTTTTCCTTTATATTATATAGCAAGTTATAGATTATACATACTTTGTGGTCGATAGTTCTAATTACAGTGCTTTTCGTATTTGTTGTAGAATGTTCGAAATTAGTACATATTGCGATTTGGTTTTTACAATGTTTTTCCTTTATATTATTATATACCGTGTTATAGATTATACTTACTTTGTGCTCTATAGTTCTAATTGCAGTGCTTTTCGTATTTGTTTGTAGTGTGTATGAAATTTGTACATTTAGCGGTTTTGTTTTTTCAATGTTTTTCCTTAAATATTATATACCATGTTATAGATTATACTTACTTTGTGCTCTATAGTTCTAATTCCAGTGCTTTTCGTATTTGTTGTAGAGTGTTCGAAATTAGTACATTTAGCGCTTCTATTTTTACAATGTTTTTCCTTTATATTATTATGTAGAATGTTATAGATTATACTTACTTTGTGCTCTATAGTTCTAATTGCAGTGCTTTTCGTATTTGTTTGTAGTGTGTATGAAATTAGTACATTTAGCGCTTTTGTTTTTTCAATGTTTTTCCTTAATATTATATAGCATGTTATAGATTATACTTACTTTGTGCTCGATAGTTCTAATTAGAGTGCTTTTCGTATTTTATGTAGAGTGTTCGAAATTAGTACATTTAGCCCTTTTTTTTACAATGTTTTTCCTTTATATTATTATATAGCATGTTATTGATTATACTTACTTTGTGCTCTATAGTTCTAATTACAGTGCTTTTCGTATTTGTTGTGGAGTGTTCGAAATTAGTACATTTAGCGCTTTTGTTTTTCAATGTTTTTCCTTTATATTGTATAGCATGTTATATATTATACTTACTTTGTGCTCTATAGTTCTAATTGCAGTGCTTTTCGTATTTGTTGGAGAGTGTTCGAATTTAGTACATTTAGCGCTTTTGTTTTTACAATGTTTTTCCTTTATATTATTATATTGCATGTTATAGATTATACTTACTTTGTGCTCTATAGTTCTAATTGCAGTGCTTTTTGTATTTGTTGTAGAGTGTTTGAAATTAGTGTATTGACATGGATACGAAAAGATCGGGACTTGCAATTCCACATATTCCAATCGGACCAGTCTCGAGAGCTCGAGCGAAAGCGTGCATTGAAAAATTGCAAGGCCTAATAAAGAAATTAGAGAATTGGAGCCCAACCAACGGACTATGTTACAACATGCGAGGACTTGATAGAAAGCCTAGGGCGAGTGCCGTGGTTGTAAAGGTTACATTGGATCTTGCAACGCCTCAACCGGAAAACTAACGGAAAAGTTGTGCAAACCTAGGAGTTTGCTAAAATAGAGGGTTTAATAGGTAATTATATAAACCTAGGTTGCACATGCTTAAGTGGGGGGGGACCATCTATTGGGACCACTTATACATATACATATACAATAAGCTCTCTCACATGCCTCTCACATGCAAGAGGGGACCATTAGCTAGGTGTCAATCAATGAGAGGTTACTTAGTTATACTAAACCTATCCCACATTGGAAAATCACTCCACTTGCCCCTTCCCCCACTCCTATAAATAGGACTCTTAAGGTGCTTTGTAAAACACACCAAGCAAGAATATTTGTTTATGAATATTTGATCATTATTGATCATTTCATTTTTATGGAAAGTTATGCTTGATAGCAATACTTTCTCTTTTAGTCTAATATTTCATGGAATGCAATTCCATTGCATGCTCCATGGGGTTTAGTTTCAAAATTCGGGTTTGAGTATAAAGCCTCAAGTTCGTGGCATTTGGGGAAGATGGAAGAGCTCTCCAAAGTGTCGACCGAGGTGGTGCCTTCGTGGAGGATGGTTCGATGCTAGAAGGGTATCGGGTCATGCTTACGTTAGTACTTACTTAGGTTTGCTTCTCTTTCGATTATCCTTTTTCTCGCTTTATTTGTTTTCGCTTAGTTAATTTGTTCTTTTCTTTCTTAGTTAGTTCCGCTTAGTTAGTTTATTCCGTGTCTTGTGTAGTTGATCAATTCGGTCCATGACATATATTTAATTTTGGTATCAGAGCCGTTTGATCAATTTACACTATCTTTATTCCGAAAATTCCGAAAAAAAAAAAATTCCTTTGTTATCTTTTCTTTTTTATTCATTCCTCTAGTTGCGTAGTCGAGCTGTTTATTGCATATTCTTAACGTAGATTTGATCTCGAGTTTTGTCATTGTTTGGCCTTCTAGTGTAGACGATTTGATCCTCTATGCTTCCTAGTGTACAACATGCACCTTACATCCATATGCATTATATGAACTCAAGCTTGTGACTTTGTTGACGAGTGATTTTAATTGTACACTTCATGCTCTTGTTTGAGTTTTGCGAGTTTGTTCTTGTTTGAGTGTTGCAAGTTTGTTCTTGTTTGAGTTTTGCGATTTTGCTCTTGTTTGAGTTTTGCAAGTTTGCGGGTTGTTGAGTTCGTTGTTGTTTAAAGTGAGGTTGAAATAATTTTGAGTTGGATGCTGTTGGGGAAGTGTAAGGAGTTATTGTTGATGTATTGTTTTGCCTAGGCCTTGTAATATTGCCGTGAAAAAGTAAAAAAAAAAAAAAAAAAAAGAGTTGCGAAAAAAAAAAAAATGTTGCAAAGAAAAGAAAAAGAAAACCAAAATATTTGAAAAAAAAATGAAATACAAAAACAAAATCGAGCGGGAGGACTAGAGCAATTTTTTTTTGTCGATAATCTTGTTTGAGTTGTAGTTTTCTCATACGAGCTCCATTTTTCGCGTATGATATGTCATTGGAAAGCTTGTGAAGTGGTGAGAAAGTTATATTAATCAGTTTTTGTGAATTTTTAATTGAAGTTGATTATTCAGTTTTGAGTTTTTGAGATTGGATCGATTTTGTACTTGTCATATTCGTTTGACACGTTTTAAAGGGAGTTGAGTATTGTGGTGATTTGGTGGTTGTTGAGATCATTCAGCTTGTGTTTGTTGTCGACTTGCTTAGTTCCGGCATTTGTGTGTTGTGTATGTTTGGTCATTTGTCCGTGAATGAATGAGCATGGTTCTTTGCATTGCATGATTGACACTATCTTGAGCTTTTTTTGATTGAGTCGTGTTTAAAGTTTCTTGTCCACTTTAAACGCGTACGTCACTCAGGTTCCACCTTTACGACTCCATCAAGGCACACTTTAAGAGCTTGGAAACTCTATCCATTTGTCGAGAGGTATACACGAGTGTGCGAGAGGGGGGGAATTGTAAGAACTAACTTTCAATATACATATATTAGTTTGTTTTGGTGCAGGTATGGCTTCGTTGGATGATATCTTGGCTGCGATAAATAAGCAAAGCAAAGATATGCGAGATATTAAAGACGAGTTAGGTGGAAAGATGGATAGCATGACATCTCGTGTGGATCAGCAAGGTCGAGAGATACATGACCTACGGAGTCAAGTTGATCATGTTCGAGATGACATAGATGATGTTGTGGATGCTCGGATGAAGGCTTATGCGGAGGCCTTGTTAAGGAAGGTTGATCAAAACATGGAAAAGAAACTCGATGAGGTTTTCGATAAGGTTGCTACTCTTGAAGAAAGGGGAAGTCATAGTGATGCTAGACGTGAAGAAATCCACCTTGGCAAGCAACCTATGGGCTCAACAAGTGTTTTCCCAAATCGATCTATCCAAGTTGATGATTTTGGCGAAAGGCGTCATACTAGTCCAAGGCCTACATCTATCCAAGGCCGACGAGGAAGACGGGATGCTACCAAAGAGTTACTTGATGAATTTGACTTGGAAGAAGATATCCATAACCGAAGGAGCCGAGTTCGAGTTAATGAGGTTGATGATAACATGCAGTCCATCAAGTTCTCCATACCACCTTTCGTAGGATCGGCTGAACCTAATGAGTTTCTTGAGTGGAAAAGCAAAGTGGAGATGATATTTGCATGTCATAATTACTCGGAGCGCAAGAAAATTCAGCTTGCTGTTGTGGAGTTTAAGGAGTATGCTCTTGTTTGGTGGGAGAAGATACAAGCTGATATTGCAAGGTCCGGAATGCCTCCGATTGAGACATGGGCAGCCCTTACTCGAGCTATGCATGCACGTTTTGTGCCCCCGCATTATCGGATGGATCTTCTTCAGAAAATTCAGTTTTTAGTCCAAGGTAGCAAGACAGTTGAGCAGTACTACAAGGAAATGGAGATGCTTATGATGCGGGCTCAGCTTGTGGAAGATGATGGAGTCACCATGTATCGGTTTCTCAAGGGGCTGAGGCGTGATATTATGATTCAAGTGGATATGTATCCTTACAATTCTACTTTGGAACTTGTCCAACTTGCTACCAAGATTGAATCGCATGGAAAGGTAGGAGTAAGTGTGAGCTTTGGAAAGACGTCACCAAATTTCAACAAGTTTGGGGGTAATACGGGACCAACAAAATCTTGGCCCAAAGGAGATGATAAGCACACGACCAAGAATGAGCCGCTTAAGGTGGTTAAGCGTGATGAACCAAGGAAAGTCAGCAAGGATGGTTCACCAAACAAAGCAAAGGAAGTCACATGCTTTAAGTGTCAAAGGAAAGGTCATTATGCCAATACATGCCCTAATGTGCGAACTGTTGTGCTTTGTGACAATGGGGACTATGTACTTTTGTCGGATGATGAGGGTGAAGATTGGGAACATGAAGTTGAGGCGAGTGAGGATGAAGCAATCCAAGAGACGGAAGAGCACGTTGAAGAGGATTCATCCGGGGACTCTCTAGTGGTTTTGCGAATGCTTGGAGCAGTTCCCAAGGAGTCAGAAAATTTTGTTGATCGGGTTAAGGAGCAACGGGAGAATTTGTTCCATTGTCGGTGCAAGATTGGTGGGAAGCGAGCGTCGATAATCATTGATAATGGAAGTTGCACCAATGTCGTAAGTTGGTATGTGGTAGACAAGCTTGGACTCCAAACTATCAAGCATCCAACTCCATACCATCTTCAATGGATGAACTCTAGTGGAGATATGAAGATCACTAGGCAAGCCAAAGTTCCTATTTCAATCGGCCCCTACAAAGAGGATGTCCTTTGTGATGTTACTCCGATGACCGCATGCCATGTGCTTCTTGGCCGACCATGGCAATCCGATAAAGGAATTATCTATGATGGCAAGACTAACAAAGTTAGATTTTATGACAAGGGCTACAAGGTAATGATTCCTTCTTTGCCATTGAAGGAGGTTCGAAAAGATCAAGAAAGCTTGCGAAAGAAGATGCAAGAGGCTGAAAGCCTTAAAAGAACTAAAGGAAAAGAAGTATCCACAGAGGAAAAGAGAGAGTCTACTGCTAAGGGTTCCAACATCCTTCTTTCACTTACCGATTTTCAGAGAGAAGTTGGTGACCTAGATCATCAAAAGGGGGGTTGTTTTATGTTGTTATGCAAAGATTTATTTCATTCTGATAAAGATAATCTACTCACTAATTTTCCCATTCCCTTTGCTAGGATGCTTGAAGAGATGAAGGATGTATACCCGGAGGAACTACCGCAAGGACTACCGCCCATTCGTGGGATAGAGCATCAAATTGACTTCGTACCCGGTGCTTCGATCCCAAATCGTCCTGCATATCGGTGCAACCCAAATGAGAATAAGGAGATTCAAAAACAAGTCCAAGAACTTCTTGAGAAGGGATGGGTTCGGGAGAGCTTATCACCATGTGCTGTTCCTGTTATCATTGTCCCCAAGAAGGATGGAACTTGGAGGATGTGTGTGGATTGCAGAGCGGTGAATGCGATTACAATTAAGTATCGACACCCAATCCCGCGCCTTGATGACTTGCTTGATGAGATCAATGGGGCGAGAATCTTCTCCAAGATTGACCTTCGGAGTGGATACCACCAGATTCGTATGCAACCCGGCGATGAGTGGAAGACGGCATTTAAAACAAAGCTAGGTTTGTACGAATGGTTGGTTATGCCATTCGGTCTAACTAATGCTCCTAGTACCTTCATGCGTTTAATGAATCATGTTCTACGTGCTTTCATTGGTAAATTTGTTGTAGTATACTTTGATGATATTCTTGTCTACAGTAAAAGTGAAAATGAACATGTGGAGCATGTGCGACTCGTCTTTCAACGGTTAAGGGAAGAACAACTCTATGCTAATTTTAAAAAGTGCATATTCCACACTAATGAAGTTGTTTTCCTTGGGTTTGTAGTTAGCGAGGATGGCTTGAAGGTTGATGAAACAAAAGTAAAGGCAATTAAAGAATGGACACCTCCAATGAATGTGGGAGAAATTAGGAGGTTTTTGGGAATGTGTGGATTTTTTCGGAGGTTCGTGCCTGGTTTTAGCTTGATCGCTGCTCCTCTCACGTCCTTGCTCAAGAAGGGAGTCCCATTTAAATGGGAGCAAGCACACCAAGAAGCGTTTGAGACATTGAAGGCAAAGCTTACTCAAGCACCAGTACTTGCGCTACCAAATTTTGAGAAGACCTTTGAGCTTGAGTGTGACGCTTCGGGCAAAGGCATGGGTGCAGTTTTGCTTCAAGAAGGTCGACCCATAGCCTATCATAGTGAGAAATTTGGAGGGGCTGCCTTGAATTACTCTACATATGACAAGGAGTTGTATGCGGTGGTACGGGCTTTAAAGACATGGCAACATTATTTGATGCCACGAGAGTTTGTGATACACACCGATCATGAGACCTTGAAGCACTTGAGGGGGCAACAACAGCTGAATCGAAGGCACGCACGATGGGTATCTTTTATTGAGTCATTTCCATACACCATCAAGTACAAAAAGGGTAAGGATAATATTGTCGCGGATGCACTCTCACGCAGGTATGCTTTAATTTCATACGCGTCCACGCATTTATTAGGATTTGAGCATGTTAAGGAATTATACCACACTGATGAGGATTTCAAAGATGTGTATGCTTTGTGTGAATTTCATGGGCATGATAAGTATTGCAGACATGAGGGATTTTTGTATTATGATAATCGACTTTGTATCCCAAAATGCTCCATTCGGGAGTTACTAATACAAGAAGTTCACGGTGGTGACATGATGGGCCACTTTGGGAAGAATGCTACAATGGAAGCTCTTGGAGAGAAATTTTATTGGCCTGGAATGCGCAAGCAAGTTGCAGATTATATTTCGCGATGCGTGACGTGCCTTAAGGCCAAGTCAACACTTAAGCCACATGGACTCTACATGCCTCTTCCACCCCCTGAGGGACCTTGGATTGATATTAGTATGGATTTTGTGTTGGGTTTACCTAGAACTGCACGTGCTAAAGATTCTATTTTCGTTGTGGTTGACAGGTTTTCCAAGATGGCGCATTTCATTCCTTGTGCAAAGACAAATGATGCCCATCACATCGCCAAACTATTTTTCAAGGAGATAGTACGCCTTCATGGAGTGCCAAGGTCTATTGTCTCAGATCGTGATGCAAAGTTCGTGAGTTACTTTTGGAAATCGTTGTGGCACGAAATTGGTACTAAGCTTCTTTTCTCCACATCCTATCACCCCCAAACTGACGGACAAACGGAGGCGGTAAACCGGGTGTTGGGTAATCTCCTTAGAGTTATTGTGAATTCACATAGTAAAAGTTGGGATGAATGTCTTCCTTACATTGAATTTGCATACAATAGACATATCCACACAGCCACACACATGTCACCGTTTGAAGTAGTTTATGGAATGAACCCACTAACGCCTACTGATCTTTTACCATTGCCTAGCAATGAGTTCTTAAATGTTAATGGTAGGGAACGAGCAAGACGCATAAAGGAACTTCATAAGGATGTCAAAGCAAGTCTAGAAAAATCTGCGGAGGTATATGCTAAGTACGCTAACCGCGGACGTAAAGCTGTAATATTGCATCCTGGCGATTGGGTATGGGCCATTTCGAGTGCTTGAAAGGATTAATGATAATGCATACCGTTTGGAACTTCCGGATGAATATGGTATTAATCCGACTTTTAATATTGCAGATTTATCACTCTATGATCGAGCCGATGAGGAAGCACAACGGTTGATGGATCAACCTTCTGAAGGGGGAGAGGATGACATGGATACGAAAAGATCGGGACTTGCAATTCCACATATTCCAATCGGACCAGTCTCGAGAGCTCGAGCGAAAGCGTGCATTGAAAAATTGCAAGGCCTAATAAAGAAATTAGAGAATTGGAGCCCAACCAACGGACTATGTTACAACATGCGAGGACTTGATGGAAAGCCTAGGGCGAGTGCCGTGGTTGTAAAGGTTACATTGGAGCTTGCAACGCCTCAACCGGAAAACTAACGGAAAAGTTGTGCAAACCTAGGAGTTTGCTAAAATAGAGGGTTTAATAGGTAATTATATAAACCTAGGTTGCACATGCTTAAGTGGGGGGGGGACCATCTATTGGGACCACTTATACATATACATATACAATAAGCTCTCTCACATGCCTCTCACATGCAAGAGGGGACCATTAGCTAGGTGTCAATCAATGAGAGGTTACTTAGTTATACTAAACCTATCCCACATTGGAAAATCACTCCACTTGCCCCTTCCCCCACTCCTATAAATAGGACTCTTAAGGTGCTTTGTAAAACACACCAAGCAAGAATATTTTTATGAATATTTGATCATTATTGATCATTTCCTTTTTTATGGAAAGTTATGCTTGATAGCAATACTTTCTCTTTTAGTCTAATATTTCATGGAATGCAATTCCATTGCATGCTCCATGGGGTTTAGTTCAAAAATTCGGGTTTGAGTATAAAGCCTCAAGTTCGTGGCATTTGGGGAAGATGGAAGAGCTCTCCAAAGTGTCGACCGAGGTGGTGCCTTCGTGGAGGATGGTTCGATGCTAGAAGGGTATCGGGTCGTTCTTACGTTAGTACTTACTTAGGTTTGCTTCTCTTTCAATTATCCTTTTTCTCGCTTTATTCGTTTCCGCTTAGTTAATTTGTTCTTTTCTTTCTTAGTTAGTTCCGCTTAGTTAGTTTAATTCCGTGTCTTGTGTAGTTGATCAATTCGGTCCATGACACTAAATGTACTAATTTCATACACACTACAACAAAGACGAAAAGCACTGCAATTAGAACTATAGAGCACAAAGTAAGTATAATATATAACATGCAACATAATCATATAAAGGAAAAACATTGTAAAAACAAAAGCGCTAAATGTACTAATTTCGAACACTTTACAACAAATATGAAAAGCACTGCAATTAGAACTATAGAGCACAAAGTATGTATAATCTATAACTTGCTATATAATACAAAGGAAAAACATTGAAAAAGCAAAAGCGCTAAATGTACTAATTTCGTACATTCTACAACAAATACAAAAAGCACTGCAATTAGAACTATAGAGCACAAAGTAAGTATAATCTATAACATGCTATATTATAATATAAAGGAAAAACATTGAAAAAAAAAGGGCTAAATGTACTAATTTCGAACACTCTACAACAAATACGAAAAGCACTCTAATTAGAACTATAGAGCACAAAGTAAGTATAATCTATAACATGCTATATAATATAAAGGAAAAACATTGAAAAACAAAAGCGCTAAATGTACTAATTTCGATACACACTACAACAAAGACGAAAAGCACTGCAATTAGAACTATAGAGCACAAAGTAAGTATAATCTATAACATGCTATATAATATAAAGGAAAAACATTGAAAAACAAAAGCGCTAAATGTACTAATTTCGAACACTATACAACAAATACGAAAAGCACTGCAATTAGAACTATAGAGCACAAAGTAAGTATAATCTATAACATGCTATATAATACAAAGGAAAAACATTGAAAAAACAAAAGCGCTAAATGTACTAATTTCGAACACACTACAACAAATACGAAAAGCACTTGCAATTAGAACTATAGAGCACAAAGTAAGTATAATCTATAATTGCTATATAATATAAAGAAAAACATTGAAAAACAAAAGCGCTAAATATACTAATTTCGAACACTCTACAACAAATACGAAAAGCACTGCAATTAGAACTATAGAGCACAAGTAAGTATAATCTATAACATGCAATATAATATAAAGGAAAAACATTGAAAAAACAAAGCGCTAATGTACTAATTTCGAACACTCTACAACAAATACGAAAAGCACTGCAATTAGAACTATAGAGCACAAAAAGTAAGTATAATCTATAACATGCTATATAATATAAAGGAAAAACATTGAAAAAACAAAAGCGCTAAATGTACTAATTTCGAACACTCTACAACAAATACGAAAAGCACTGCAATTAGAACTATAGAGCACAAAGTAAGTATAATCTATAACATGCTATATAATATAAAGGAAAAACATTGAAAAAAACAAAGCTAAATGTACTAATTTCGAACACTCTACAACAAATACGAAAAGCACTGTAATTAGAACTATAGAGCACAAAGTAAGTATAATCTATAACATGCTATATAATATAAAGGAAAACATTGAAAAACAAAAGCGCTAAATGTACTAATTTCGACACTCTACAACAAATACGAAAAGCACTGCAATTAGAACTATAGAGCACAAAGTAAGTATAATCTATAACATGCTATATAATATAAAGGAAAAAAATTGAAAAAACAAAAGCGCTAAAGTACTAATTTCGAACACTCTACAACAAATACGAAAAGCACTGCAATTAGAACTATAGAGCACAAAGTAAGTATAATCTATAACATGCTATATAATAAATAAAGAAAAACATTGAAAAAATAAAGCGCTAAATACTAATTTCGAACACTCTACAAACAAAATACGAAAAGCACTGCAATTAGAACTATAGAGCACAAAGTAAGTATACTATAACATGCTATATAATATAAAGAAAAACATTGAAAAAACAAGCGCTAAATGTACTAATTTCGAACACTCTACAAAAAATACGAAAAGCACTGTATTAGAACTATAGAGCACAAAGTAAGTATAATCTATAACATGCTATATAATACAAAGGAAAACATTGAAAACAAAATGCTAAATGTACTAATTTCGAACATTCTAACAAATACGAAAGCACTGCAATTAGAACTATAGAGCACAAAGTAAGTATAATCTATAACATGCTATATTAATATAAAGGAA
>NW_026137514.1:0-26586 GCF_009805555.1 Andrographis paniculata | reverse complement strand
AGTGTTCGAAATTAGTACATTTAGCGCTTTTGTTTTTTCAATGTTTTTCCTTTATATTATATAGCATGTTACAGATTATACTTACTTTGAGCTCTATAGTTCTAATTGCAGTGCTTTTCGTATTTGTTGTAAAGTGTTCGAAATTAGTAATTTTGCGCTTTTGTTTTTTCAATGTTTTTCCTTTATATTATATAGCATGTTATAGATTATACTTACTTTGTGCTCTATAGTTCTAATTGCAGTGCTTTTTTGTATTTGTTGTAGAGTGTACGAAATTAGTACATTTAGCGCTTTTGTTTTTACAATGTTTTTTCCTTTATATTATATAGCATGTTATAGATTATACTTACTTTTGCTCTATAGTTCTAATTGCAGTGCTTTTCGTATTTGTTGTAGAGTGTATGAAATTAGTACATTTAGCGCTTTTGTTTTTTCAATGTTTTTCCTTAATATTATATAGCATGTTATAGATTATACTTACTTTGTGCTCTATAGTTCTAATTAGAGTGCTTTTCGTATTTGTTGTAGAGTGTTCGAAATTAGTACATTTAGCGCTTTTTTTTTTCAATGTTTTTTCCTTTATTATTATATAGCATGTTATAGATTATACTTACTTTGTGCTCTATAGTTCTAATTGCAGTGCTTTTCGTATTTGTTGTAGAGTGTTCGAAATTAGTACATTTAGCGCTTTTGTTTTTTCAATGTTTTTCCTTTATATATGTATATAGCATGTTATAGATTATACTTACTTTGTGCTCTATAGTTCTAACTGCAGTGCTTTTTGTATTTGTTGTAGAGTGTACGAAATTAGTACATTTAGCGCTTTTGTTTTTTCAATGTTTTTCCTTTATATTATATAGCATGTTATAGATTATACTTACTTTTGTGCTCTATAGTTCTAATTGCAGTGCTTTTCGTATTTGTTGTAGAGTGTTCGAAATTAGTACATTTAGCGATTTTGTTTTTTCAATGTTTTTTCCTTTATATTATTATACATGTTATAGATTATACTTACTTTGTGCTCTATAGTTCTAATTGCAGTGCTTTTCGTATTTGTTGTAGTGTGTTGAAATTAGTACATTTAGCGTTTTTGTTTTTTCAATGTTTTTCCTTTTATATTATATACCATGTTATAGATTATACTTACTTTGTGCTCTATAGTTCTAATTGCAGTGCTTTTCGTATTTGTTGTAGAGTGTTCGAAATTAGTACATTTAGCGCTTTTGTTTTTACAATGTTTTTTCCTTTATATTATATGTAGAATGTTATAGATTATACTTACTTTGTGCTCTATAGTTCTAATTGCAGTGCTTTTCGTATTTGTTGTAGTGTGTTCGAAATTAGTACATTTAGCGCTTTTGTTTTTTCAATGTTTTTCCTTTATATTATATAGCATGTTATAGATTATACTTACTTTGTGCTCGATAGTTCTAATTGAGTGCTTTTCGTATTTTTGTAGAGTGTTCGAAATTAGTACATTTAGCGCTTTTTTTTTCAATGTTTTTCCTTTATATTATATAGCATGTTATAGATTATACTTACTTTGTGCTCTATAGTTCTAATTACAGTGCTTTTCGTATTTGTTGTGGAGTGTTCGAAATTAGTACATTTAGCGCTTTTGTTTTTCAATGTTTTTCCTTATATTATTATATAGCATGTTATAGATTATACTTACTTTGTGCTCTATAGTTCTAATTGCAGTGCTTTTCGTATTTGTTGTAGAGTGTTCGAAATTAGTACATTTAGCGCTTTTGTTTTTTCAATGTTTTCCTTTATATTATTATATGCATGTTATAGATTATACTTACTTTGTGCTCTATAGTTCTAATTGCAGTGCTTTTCGTATTTGTTGTAGAGTGTTTTGAAATTAGTGTATTGACATGGATACGAAAAGATCGGGACTTGCAATTCCACATATTCCAATCGGACCAGTCTCGAGAGCTCGAGCGAAAGCGTGCATTGAAAAATTGCAAGGCCTAATAAAGAAATTAGAGAATTGGAGCCCAACCAACGGACTATGTTACAACATGCGAGGACTTGATGGAAAGCCTAGGGCGAGTGCCGTGGTTGTAAAGGTTACATTGGAGCTTGCAACGCCTCAACCGGAAAACTAACGGAAAAGTTGTGCAAACCTAGGAGTTTGCTAAAATAGAGGGTTTAATAGGTAATTATATAAACCTAGGTTGCACATGCTTAAGTGGGGGGGGACCATCTATTGGGACCACTTATACATATACATATACAATAAGCTCTCTCACATGCCTCTCACATGCAAGAGGGGACCATTAGCTAGGTGTCAATCAATGAGAGGTTACTTAGTTATACTAAACCTATCCCACATTGGAAAATCACTCCACTTGCCCCTTCCCCCACTCCTATAAATAGGACTCTTAAGGTGCTTTGTAAAACACACCAAGCAAGAATATTTTTATGAATATTTGATCATTATTGATCATTTCCTTTTTATGGAAAGTTATGCTTGATAGCAATACTTTCTCTTTTAGTCTAATATTTCATGGAATGCAATTCCATTGCATGCTCCATGGGGTTTAGTTCAAAAATTCGGGTTTGAGTATAAAGCCTCAAGTTCGTGGCATTTGGGGAAGATGGAAGAGCTCTCCAAAGTGTCGACCGAGGTGGTGCCTTCGTGGAGGATGGTTCGATGCTAGAAGGGTATCGGGTCGTTCTTACGTTAGTACTTACTTAGGTTTGCTTCTCTTTCGATTATCCTTTTTCTCGCTTTATTTGTTTCCGCTTAGTTAATTTGTTCTTTTCTTTCTTAGTTAGTTCCGCTTAGTTAGTTTATTCCGTGTCTTGTGTAGTTGATCAATTCGGTCCATGACATATATTTAATTTTGGTATCAGAGCAGTTTGATCAATTTACACTATCTTTATTCCGAAAATTCCGAAAAAAAAAAAATTCCTTTGTTATCTTTTCTTTTTTATTCATTCCTCTAGTTGCGTAGTCGAGCTGTTTATTGCATATTCTTGACGTAGATTTGATCTCGAGTTTTGTCATTGTTTGGCCTTCTAGTGTAGACGATTTGATCCTCTATGCTTCCTAGTGTACAACATGCACCTTACATCCATATGCATTATATGAACTCAAGCTTGTGACTTTGTTGACGAGTGATTTTAATTGTACACTTCATGCTCTTGTTTGAGTTTTGCGAGTTTGTTCTTGTTTGAGTGTTGCAAGTTTGTTCTTGTTTGAGTTTTGCGATTTTGCTCTTGTTTGAGTTTTGCAAGTTTGCGGGTTGTTGAGTTCGTTGTTGTTTAAAGTGAGGTTGAAATAATTTTGAGTTGGATGTTGTTGGGGAAGTGTAAGGAGTTATTGTTGATGTATTGTTTTGCCTAGGCCTCGTAATATTGCCGTGAAAAAGTAAAAAAAAAAAAAAAAGAGTTGCGAAAAAAAAAAAATGTTGCAAAGAAAAGAAAAAGAAAACCAAAATATTTGAAAAAAAAATGAAATACAAAAACAAAATCGAGCGGGAGGACTAGAGCAATTTTTTTTTGTCGATAATCTTGTTTGAGTTGTAGTTTTCTCATACGAGCTCCATTTTTCGCGTATGATATGTCATTGGAAAGCTTGTGAAGTGGTGAGAAAGTTATATTAATCAGTTTTTGTGAATTTGTAATTGAAGTTGATTATTCAGTTTTGAGTTTTTGAGATTGGATCGATTTTGTACTTGTCATATTCGTTTGACACGTTTTAAAGGGAGTTGAGTATTGTGGTGATTTGGTGGTTGTTGAGATCATTCAGCTTGTGTTTGTTGTCGACTTGCTTAGTTCCGGCATTTGTGTGTTGTGTATGTTTGGTCATTTGTCCGTGAATGAATGAGCATGGTTCTTTGCATTGCATGATTGACACTATCTTGAGCTTTCTTTGATTGAGTCGTGTTTAAAGTTTCTTGTCCACTTTAAACGCGTACGTCACTCAGGTTCCACCTTTACGACTCCATCAAGGCACACTTTAAGAGCTTGGAAACTCTATCCATTTGTCGAGAGGTATACACGAGTGTGCGAGAGGGGGGGAATTGTGAGAACTAACTTTCAATATACATATATTAGTTTGTTTTGGTGCAGGTATGGCTTCGTTGGATGATATCTTGGCTGCGATAAATAAGCAAAGCAAAGATATGCGAGATATTAAAGACGAGTTAGGTGGAAAGATGGATAGCATGACATCTCGTGTGGATCAGCAAGGTCGAGAGATACATGACCTACGGAGTCAAGTTGATCATGTTCGAGATGACATAGATGATGTTGTGGATGCTCGGATGAAGGCTTATGCGGAGGCCTTGTTAAGGAAGGTTGATCAAAACATGGAAAAGAAACTCGATGAGGTTTTCGATAAGGTTGCTACTCTTGAAGAAAGGGGAAGTCATAGTGATGCTAGACGTGAAGAAATCCACCTTGGCAAGCAACCTATGGGCTCAACAAGTGTTTTCCCAAATCGATCTATCCAAGTTGATGATTTTGGCGAAAGGCGTCATACTAGTCCAAGGCCTACATCTATCCAAGGCCGACGAGGAAGACGGGATGCTACCAAAGAGTTACTTGATGAATTTGACTTGGAAGAAGATATCCATAACCGAAGGAGCCGAGTTCGAGTTAATGAGGTTGATGATAACATGCAGTCCATCAAGTTCTCCATACCACCTTTCGTAGGATCGGCTGAACCTAATGAGTTTCTTGAGTGGAAAAGCAAAGTGGAGATGATGTTTGCATGTCATAATTACTCGGAGCGCAAGAAAATTCAGCTTGCTGTTGTGGAGTTTAAGGAGTATGCTCTTGTTTGGTGGGAGAAGATACAAGCTGATATTGCAAGGTCCGGAATGCCTCCGATTGAGACATGGGCAGCCCTTACTCGAGCTATGCATGCACGTTTTGTGCCCCCGCATTATCGGATGGATCTTCTTCAGAAAATTCAGTTTTTAGTCCAAGGTAGCAAGACAGTTGAGCAGTACTACAAGGAAATGGAGATGCTTATGATGCGGGCTCAGCTTGTGGAAGATGATGGAGTCACCATGTATCGGTTTCTCAAGGGGCTGAGGCGTGATATTATGATTCAAGTGGATATGTATCCTTACAATTCTACTTTGGAACTTGTCCAACTTGCTACCAAGATTGAATCGCATGGAAAGGTAGGAGTAAGTGTGAGCTTTGGAAAGACGTCACCAAATTTCAACAAGTTTGGGGGTAATACGGGACCAACAAAATCTTGGCCCAAAGGAGATGATAAGCACACGACCAAGAATGAGCCGCTTAAGGTGGTTAAGCGTGATGAACCAAGGAAAGTCAGCAAGGATGGTTCACCAAACAAAGCAAAGGAAGTCACATGCTTTAAGTGTCAAAGGAAAGGTCATTATGCCAATACATGCCCTAATGTGCGAACTGTTGTGCTTTGTGACAATGGGGACTATGTACTTTTGTCGGATGATGAGGGTGAAGATTGGGAACATGAAGTTGAGGCGAGTGAGGATGAAGCAATCCAAGAGACGGAAGAGCACGTTGAAGAGGATTCATCCGGGGAGTCTCTAGTGGTTTTGCGAATGCTTGGAGCAGTTCCCAAGGAGTCGGAAAATTTTGTTGATCGGGTTAAGGAGCAACGGGAGAATTTGTTCCATTGTCGGTGCAAGATTGGTGGGAAGCGAGCGTCGATAATCATTGATAATGGAAGTTGCACCAATGTCGTAAGTTGGTATGTGGTAGACAAGCTTGGACTCCAAACTATCAAGCATCCAACTCCATACCATCTTCAATGGATGAACTCTAGTGGAGATATGAAGATCACTAGGCAAGCCAAAGTTCCTATTTCAATCGGCCCCTACAAAGAGGATGTCCTTTGTGATGTTACTCCGATGACCGCATGCCATGTGCTTCTTGGCCGACCATGGCAATCCGATAAAGGAATTATCTATGATGGCAAGACTAACAAAGTTAGATTTTATGACAAGGGCTACAAGGTAATGATTCCTTCTTTGCCATTGAAGGAGGTTCGAAAAGATCAAGAAAGCTTGCGAAAGAAGATGCAAGAGGCTGAAAGCCTTAAAAGAACTAAAGGAAAAGAAGTATCCACAGAGGAAAAGAGAGAGTCTACTGCTAAGGGTTCCAACATCCTTCTTTCACTTACCGATTTTCAGAGAGAAGTTGGTGACCTAGATCATCAAAAGGGGGGTTGTTTTATGTTGTTATGCAAAGATTTATTTCATTCTGATAAAGATAATCTACTCACTAATTTTCCCATTCCCTTTGCTAGGATGCTTGAAGAGATGAAGGATGTATACCCGGAGGAACTACCGCAAGGACTACCGCCCATTCGTGGGATAGAGCATCAAATTGACTTCGTACCCGGTGCTTCGATCCCAAATCGTCCTGCATATCGGTGCAACCCAAATGAGAATAAGGAGATTCAAAAACAAGTCCAAGAACTTCTTGAGAAGGGATGGGTTCGGGAGAGCTTATCACCATGTGCTGTTCCTGTTATCATTGTCCCCAAGAAGGATGGAACTTGGAGGATGTGTGTGGATTGCAGAGCGGTGAATGCGATTACAATTAAGTATCGACACCCAATCCCGCGCCTTGATGACTTGCTTGATGAGATCAATGGGGCGAGAATCTTCTCCAAGATTGACCTTCGGAGTGGATACCACCAGATTCGTATGCAACCCGGCGATGAGTGGAAGACGGCATTTAAAACAAAGCTAGGTTTGTACGAATGGTTGGTTATGCCATTCGGTCTAACTAATGCTCCTAGTACCTTCATGCGTTTAATGAATCATGTTCTACGTGCTTTCATTGGTAAATTTGTTGTAGTATACTTTGATGATATTCTTGTCTACAGTAAAAGTGAAAATGAACATGTGGAGCATGTGCGACTCGTCTTTCAACGGTTAAGGGAAGAACAACTCTATGCTAATTTTAAAAAGTGCATATTCCACACTAATGAAGTTGTTTTCCTTGGGTTTGTAGTTAGCGAGGATGGCTTGAAGGTTGATGAAACAAAAGTAAAGGCAATTAAAGAATGGACACCTCCAATGAATGTGGGAGAAATTAGGAGGTTTTTGGGAATGTGTGGATTTTTTCGGAGGTTCGTGCCTGGTTTTAGCTTGATCGCTGCTCCTCTCACGTCCTTGCTCAAGAAGGGAGTCCCATTTAAATGGGAGCAAGCACACCAAGAAGCGTTTGAGACATTGAAGGCAAAGCTTACTCAAGCACCAGTACTTGCGCTACCAAATTTTGAGAAGACCTTTGAGCTTGAGTGTGACGCTTCGGGCAAAGGCATGGGTGCAGTTTTGCTTCAAGAAGGTCGACCCATAGCCTATCATAGTGAGAAATTTGGAGGGGCTACCTTGAATTACTCTACATATGACAAGGAGTTGTATGCGGTGGTACGGGCTTTAAAGACATGGCAACATTATTTGATGCCACGAGAGTTTGTGATACACACCGATCATGAGACCTTGAAGCACTTGAGGGGGCAACAACAGCTGAATCGAAGGCACGCACGATGGGTATCTTTTATTGAGTCATTTCCATACACCATCAAGTACAAAAAGGGTAAGGATAATATTGTCGCGGATGCACTCTCACGCAGGTATGCTTTAATTTCATACGCGTCCACGCATTTATTAGGATTTGAGCATGTTAAGGAATTATACCACACTGATGAGGATTTCAAAGATGTGTATGCTTTGTGTGAATTTCATGGGCATGATAAGTATTGCAGACATGAGGGATTTTTGTATTATGATAATCGACTTTGTATCCCAAAATGCTCCATTCGGGAGTTACTAATACAAGAAGTTCACGGTGGTGACATGATGGGCCACTTTGGGAAGAATGCTACAATGGAAGCTCTTGGAGAGAAATTTTATTGGCCTGGAATGCGCAAGCAAGTTGCAGATTATATTTCGCGATGCGTGACGTGCCTTAAGGCCAAGTCAACACTTAAGCCACATGGACTCTACATGCCTCTTCCACCCCCTGAGGGACCTTGGATTGATATTAGTATGGATTTTGTGTTGGGTTTACCTAGAACTGCACGTGCTAAAGATTCTATTTTCGTTGTGGTTGACAGGTTTTCCAAGATGGCGCATTTCATTCCTTGTGCAAAGACAAATGATGCCCATCACATCGCCAAACTATTTTTCAAGGAGATAGTACGCCTTCATGGAGTGCCAAGGTCTATTGTCTCAGATCGTGATGCAAAGTTCGTGAGTTACTTTTGGAAATCGTTGTGGCACGAAATTGGTACTAAGCTTCTTTTCTCCACATCCTATCACCCCCAAACTGACGGACAAACGGAGGCGGTAAACCGGGTGTTGGGTAATCTCCTTAGAGTTATTGTGAATTCACATAGTAAAAGTTGGGATGAATGTCTTCCTTACATTGAATTTGCATACAATAGACATATCCACACCGCCACACACATGTCACCGTTTGAAGTAGTTTATGGAATGAACCCACTAACGCCTACTGATCTTTTACCATTGCCTAGCAATGAGTTCTTAAATGTTAATGGTAGGGAACGAGCAAGACGCATAAAGGAACTTCATAAGGATGTCAAAGCAAGTCTAGAAAAATCTGCGGAGGTATATGCTAAGTACGCTAACCGCGGACGTAAAGCTGTAATATTGCATCCTGGCGATTGGGTTTGGGTTCACATGAGGAAGGAAAGGTTTCCAGCAAGACGACGTACAAAGCTATCACCCCGAGGAGATGGGCCATTTCGAGTGCTTGAAAGGATTAATGATAATGCATACCGTTTGGAACTTCCGGATGAATATGGTATTAATCCGACTTTTAATATTGCAGATTTATCACTCTATGATCGAGCCGATGAGGAAGCACAACGGTTGATGGATCAACCTTCTGAAGGGGGAGAGGATGACATGGATACGAAAAGATCGGGACTTGCAATTCCACATATTCCAATCGGACCAGTCTCGAGAGCTCGAGCGAAAGCGTGCATTGAAAAATTGCAAGGCCTAATAAAGAAATTAGAGAATTGGAGCCCAACCAACGGACTATGTTACAACATGCGAGGACTTGATGGAAAGCCTAGGGCGAGTGCCGTGGTTGTAAAGGTTACATTGGAGCTTGCAACGCCTCAACCGGAAAACTAACGGAAAAGTTGTGCAAACCTAGGAGTTTGCTAAAATAGAGGGTTTAATAGGTAATTATATAAACCTAGGTTGCACATGCTTAAGTGGGGGGGACCATCTATTGGGACCACTTATACATATACATATACAATAAGCTCTCTCACATGCCTCTCACATGCAAGAGGGGACCATTAGCTAGGTGTCAATCAATGAGAGGTTACTTAGTTATACTAAACCTATCCCACATTGGAAAATCACTCCACTTGCCCCTTCCCCCACTCCTATAAATAGGACTCTTAAGGTGCTTTGTAAAACACACCAAGCAAGAATATTTTTGTGAATATTTGATCTTTTATGATCATTTCCTTTTATGGAAAGTTATGCTTGATAGCAATACTTTCTCTTTTAGTCTAATATTTCATGGAATGCAATTTCATTGCATGCTCTATGGGGTTTAGTTCAAAAATTCGGGTTTGAGTATAAAGCCTCAAGTTCGTGGCATTTGGGGAAGATGGAAGAGCTCTCCAAAGTGTCGACCGAGGTGGTGCCTTCGTGGAGGATGGTTCGATGCTAGAAGGGTATCGGGTCGTTCTTACGTTAGTACTTACTTAGGTTTGCTTCTCTTTCGATTATCCTTTTTCTTGCTTTATTTGTTTCCGCTTAGTTAATGTGTTCTTTTCTTTCTTACTTAGTTCCGCTTAGTTAGTTTATTCCTTGTCTTGTGTAGTTGATCAATTTCGGTCCATGACAAAGTATAATCTATAACATGCTATATAGTATAAAGGAAATACATTCAAAAAACAAAAGCGCTAAATATACCAATTTCGAACACTCTACAACAAATACGAAAAGTACTCTAATTAGCACGATAGAGCACAAAGTAAGTGTAATCTATAACATGCTATATAATATAAAGGAAAAACATTGAAAAAACAAAAGCGCTAAATGTACTAATTTCGAACACTCTACAACAACTACGAAAAGTACTACATTTAGAACTATATAGAGCACAAAGTAAGTATAATCTATAACATGCTATATAATATAAATGAATAACATTGAAAAAAGAAAAGCGCTAAATGTACTAATTTCGACCACTCTACAACAACTACGAAAAGTACTGCAATTGGAACTATATAAAGGACAAAGTATGTATAATCTATAACATGGTATATAATATAAAGGAAAAACATTGAAAAAACAAAAGCGCTAAATGTACTAATTTCGAACACTTTACAACAAATACGAAAAGCACTGCAATTAGAACTATATAGAGCACAAAGTAAGTATAATCTATAACATGCTATATAGTATAAAGGAAATACATTCAAAAAACAAAAGCGCTAAATATACCAATTTCGAACACTCTACAACAAATACGAAAAGTACTCTAATTAGCACGATAGAGCACAAAGTAAGTGTAATCTATAACATGCTATATAATATAAAGGAAAAACATTGAAAAAACAAAAGCGCTAAATGTACTAATTTCGAACACTCTACAACAAATATGAAAAGCAATGAGATTAGAACTATATAGAGCACAAAGTAAGTATAATCTATAACATGCTATAATATATAAAGGAAAAACATTGAAAAAACAAAAGCGCTAAATGTACTAATTTCGAACACTCTACAACAAATATGAAAAGCAATGAGATTAGAACTATATAGAAGCACAAAGTAAGTATAATCTATAACATGCTATATAATATAAAGGAAAAACATTGAAAAAACAAAAGCGCTAAATATACTAATTTCGAACACTCTACAAGAAATACGAAAAGCACTGCAATTAGAACTACATAGAGCACAAAGTAAGTATAATCTATAAAATGCTATATAGTATAAAGGAAAAACAATGAAAAAACAAAAGCGCTAAATGTACTAATTTCGAACACCCTACAACAAATACGAAAAGCACAACAATTAGAACTATACAGAGCACAAAGTAAGTATAATCTATAACATGCTATATAATATAAAGGAAAAACATTGAAAAAACAAAAGCGCTAAATGTACTAATTTCGAACACTCTACAACAACTACGAAAAGTACTACATTTAGAACTATATAGAGCACAAAGTAAGTATAATCTATAACATGCTATATAGTATAAAGGAAATACATTCAAAAAACAAAAGCTCTAAATATACCAATTTCGAACACTCTACAACAAATACGAAAAGTACTCTAATTAGCACGATAGAGCACAAAGTAAGTATAATCTATAACATGCTATCTAATATAAAGGAAAAACATTGAAAAAACAAAAGCGCTAAATGTACTAATTTCGCACACTCTACAACAAATACGAAAAGCACTGCAATTAGAACTATATAGAGCACGAAGTAAGTATAATCTATAAAATGCTATATAGTATAAACGAAAAACATTGAAAAAACAAAAGCGCTAAATGTACTAATTTCGAACACTCTACAACAACTACGAAAAGTACTACATTTAGAACTATATAAAGCACAAAGTAAGTATAATCTATAACATGCTATATAATATAAATGAATAACATTGAAAAAAGAAAAGCGCTAAATGTACTAATTTCGAACACTCTACAACAAATACGAAAAGCACTGCAATTAGAACAATATAGAGCACAAGGTAAGTATAATCTATAACATGCTATATAATATAAATGAATAACATTGAAAAAAGAAAAGCGCTAAATGTACTCATTTCGACCACTCTACAACTGACGAGGACGTCCAATCTTCAAGCATTCAAATGCCCGTGGGACCCATCACTCGAAGCCGAGCTCGTCAATTTCAAAAATCCGTCACTGCATTGATCAGACGATTTTTCATGGAGAATCAATTTAAGGATGATGCTTGGAGACCACTTAGCCCTTACCTGACGCTCCTTCAATGGGACCCGCAAGAATTCCAATTGAAAGATCAAGAAAATCGCTAATAATGGAAGTTTATCAAGAGAATCATCACTTATGGAGAGAATCACTAATCATGGAAGTATATCAAGAGAATCCTCACTTATGGAGAGAATCACTAATCATGGAAGTATATCAAGGGAATCATCACTTATGGAGATAATCACTAAATCATGGAAGTATATCAAGGGAATCATCACTTATTTCCTTTTATTATAAGTTCCCATATAGTATGATTCCACATCTAAAACTTCCCTAATTATTTATTTCCTTATAGTTAGACTTACCTTTTGGTTTGTTTCCTTTATTACTTGTTGCCTTTTATTTTCCTCAAGGACCTCTATATAAGGTCCTTACCTATCATTGTAATGCGGACCTTTTTTACATCTTGAATTGAATTTCACTTTTATATTTTCTAGTGTTAGGGAGTGATTTCCTCGCATTTAGAATTTCAAATCGGGTCTTTGGAGTGATTCCATCGGTTCGTGGCTTCCAATCCTTTGCAGTGGGATTTAGCCTATTGTTTGTGTTTTACCTATAGATTGATTTCAGGTCCGAGACTTATTCTCGTGGTTGGTTATCATCTATACTAATTCACATTCTCTGCACTATCTTTCTTCTTCTTTCTCTTTTCTTTTATACATATTCTTAATCCATTTGTTCTATTGAACTTTGTGGGTAAGAAAATTATGTTGGTTATAATTATACGCGGCCGGGCCGTGTCATCTGGTATCAGAGCTAGTTGATACAATCTCTTGATTGATATCACGGTTCTTATTTGAAAAAGAAAAAAAAAAGCAAAAAAAAAAAAAGTCAAAAAAAAGCAAAAAAAAAAAAAAAAAAAAAAAACAACAAAAAAAAAGAGGCAAAAAAAAAAAACGAAAAAAAAAAAAAGTTATCATCAAATATTTATATTTGTTATTTACTTCTAGTTCTCGAATCATCTTTTCTTTTATAAAAAAAAAACTAAAAAAAAATATCTATTTAGATTATTTGTCTTCTACCTTCATTATAAACTTATAATCTTTTGGTTTCCCTACTGTTTTGGATTTTTTGGCTATCGTTTTTGGGAGAATTCCATCGATTTGATTTGAGTCCTTTTTGCGAGACGGAGAGGTACATAAGGTGTGGAGTGATACACGAGAGTTCTAGTGAGGTTATTTTCTTTTTTTTTTCTTTCTTCTATTTCTAATGGTAGGGGGTGAAGGATCCAATTCTCAACAAGTTGATGTACAAGGTCTTCTCAACACCATTCTACAAGAGTTCAAAACTCTTCACCATTCTGGATTGGAGTTGATGAATAATAGGATGGATCAACTGGAAGAGAATCAACAAAAGTTACAAGAGAATATCCGACCATTACCTGAAGCTCAGAGGCGAAATAATGTTCAACCGCATTTGAGGCCAAGACGCAACATCCGGCCCCCATCACCACACAACACTGACGAACCCGATGATGAGGAGTTTGGAGGAAATTGGGAACGGCCTAGGCATCATAATAACCATCACCGACGGGATGGAGATGAGGCGATCAACTCGATCAAATTCCAAGTGCCACCGTTCCAAGGAAAATCCGACCCTGAAGCATTTTTGCAATGGGAGCGAAGGTTAGAACTAATCTTTGATGTTCAACAATTAACTGACCAACAAAAACTCCGTGTGGCCGTAATGGAGTTTTCAGATTATGCGCTTGCATGGTGGGACCAATTGAGCATCAACCGCCGCAGAAATAGGGAGGCTCCAGTGCGTACTTGGACAGAACTTCGTACACTCATGCGAAAGAGGTTTGTTCCCCCTCATTACCATCGTGAAGTATTGCGGAGATTGCAGAGTATACAACAAGGGTCGCGGTCAGTGGAGGAGTACTATAAGGAGGTTGAAACACTTCTTCTACAAGCCGATATCCATGAAGATCAGGAGCAAACGATGTCTAGATTCTCGAATGAGCTTCAAAGGGATATTGCTGATGCGGTAGAGATGTACCAATACGTGGACCTCGAGGAGATGGTACACTTGGCCATAAAGGTGGAGAAGCAACTAAAATCTAAGCGGATGCAAGGTAATCAGTTTAAACTTTCTCCAACTGTAGGGTTTCCTAAAGCGCCGCTTCCACAACATATCAACAAAGGAAAAGAGATAGCGGGAGTTGATTCGACGCGCCCTAAGCCGCCAACATATGCCCCCCCAAAGAACACCACCCGTAGCCGAGATGTGTTATGTTTCAAATGCCAAGGCCGAGGACATTTTGCGAATCAAGGTCCAAACAAGCGTACTATGGTTCTTACGATCTCCGGTGAGTACGAATCCGAATCAGAAACTGAAGAGGCCAATGAGGCAAACTCCTACCACCAGGAAGCTGTAGAATCCATACCGGAGTCCAATTTGACGTTAGTCACTCTCCGAGCTCTTAGCACTCTTCCAAAGGAGGTTGAAGACACCGAACAACGCGAAAATTTATTCCATGGAAGGTGTAAGATCGCGAGTAAGGTATGTAGTCTTATCATTGACGGTGGTAGTTGTACTAATGTCGTTAGTGACCTCGCAGTGAAAAGACTTAATTTGAGGATGAATTTGCATCCGAGGCCTTACAAACTACAGTGGCTCAATAATTGCGGGGAAATCAACGTCACCAAACAGGTGTTGGTGGAAATTGAACTACAAGGTTACAAGGATGAGGTAAAATGCGATGTAGTTCCAATGCAAGCATGTCATATTTTGCTTGGGAGACCATGGCAATTTGACAAAGAAGTTGTACATGATGGCCGCCGTAATCGATATACTTTCACACATGCCGGACGGACCATAGTTCTAAAGCCGTTGAGTCCTCGAGAAGTAAATGAAGATCAAAAATACTTGTACAAGCAATTTGCCACTGAAGCAAGAGAGAAAAGGAACCAAAGGAAAGACAACAAGATGGTGGGCTATGTCGCTGAATCAACTCTATGTGAGGAATCCAACTTGAAGCCCTCCTTAGAATCACCCGCAACAAAAGGTACTCCGCATACAAGTGCATCTACTCTTTCATATAGCCTAACTACCCCACAACCTTTCAAATCTTCATCCTCACCAATAAATACATCTTCCCCGAGCCACTCTCAAATACTCTACCCTTCTACTCAAAAATCAAACACGAGTGTAGTGATTCAGGGTGAAACCAGCTGGAATCTTAAACACGAGAGTGAGAGGTCTAATCTTTTTATGTGTAGGAAGGAAGCTTTACGCTTAGAACATGGAGTTCATTGTCTGCTATTACTATCTAAACCTTCTTATTTTTCCATGAATGACTCTAACAAACTTCCATCTAGTTTTTCTAACTTATTGAAGGCGTATGATGATGTTTTTCCTGATGAAGTACCCCATGGTTTACCACCCACTCGTGGAATTGAGCACCAAATTGATTTTGTCCCGGGAGCATCAATTCCTAATCGGCCAGCCTATCGAGCCAACCCGGATGAGGTAAAAGAAATACAAAGGCAAGTGGAGGATCTACCGAGCAAAGGTTGGATTCGTGAAAGTCTAAGTCCTTGTGCTGTACCTGTCCTATTGGTGCCAAAAAAGGATGGAGGTTGGCGCATGTGTGTGGATTGCCGAGCCGTCAACGCTATAACAGTTAAGTATCGTCATCCCATTCCTAGATTAGATGACATGCTTGATAATTTGTGTGGTTCTGTAATTTTTTCAAAAATTGATTTAAACAGTGGCTATCACCAAATTCGGATGAATCAAGGTGATGAATGGAAAACTGCCTTCAAGACTTCTTTTGGTCTATATGAGTGGTTAGTTATGCCATTTGGACTTACTAATGCCCCAAGCACATTCATGCGATTGATGAATCATATTTTAAGGAATTTTATAAATAAGTTTGTGGTAGTATACTTTGATGACATACTTGTTTATAGTACTTCTATTGAAACACATGTTGAACATTTACAAGCAGTTTTAGATGTTTTACGGGCTGAGAAGTTATATGCTAACTTGAAAAAATGCGACTTTTGTGTCGACAAGTGCAACTTTTTGGGTTTTATTGTAGGAAAAGATGGAGTATGTGTAGATCCTGCGAAGGTTGCAGCCATCCAAGAGTGGCCTACACCTACTAGCGTACGTGATGTCCGCAGTTTCCATGGCCTTGCAAGTTTCTACCGTCGATTTGTGCGGAACTTCAGCACTATTGCAGCACCCTTAACGGCAATTACCAAAAAAGAGGATAAGTTTGAGTGGGGAAGTGAACAACAAAATGCTTTTGATACTTTGAAATCGAAACTTACATGTGCACCCGTACTTGCCTTACCTAATTTCTCTAAACCGTTTGAACTTGATTGTGATGCCTCTAGCGTAGGTATTGGCGCCGTCCTCTCGCAAGAAAAGAAACCTGTTGCATTTTTCAGTGAAAAGATACATGGCGCTACATTGAATTACTCAACGTACGATAAGGAATTGTACTCCTTAGTGCGGGCGCTGCAAACATGGCAACATTACTTACGTCCTCGTGAGTTTGTTGTGTACACTGATCATGAATCCCTCAAGCATATCAAATCCCAAAGTAAGTTGAGTACGAGACACATCCGATGGATCTCCTTCATTGACACCTTCCCCTATGTTGTTAAATACAAAAAGGGTAAGGAAAACATCGTTGCGGATGCATTATCACGCAGGTATGCACTTGTTACCACACTTGAGTCTAAGCTATTAGGTTTTTCGTATTTGAAAGAATTATATGCAACTGATCCTGATTTCTCCGATATATTTGCCAAGTGTAATTCTCATGCATTTGAAAGGTATCATGTATATGAGGGGTATTTGCTGCGAGAAAATAAATTGTGCGTTCCTAAATGCTCATTGAGAGAATTGTTGATTTGGGAAAGTCATTCGGGGGGTTTGATGGGACACTTTGGTAGGAACAAGACACTTAACTTGCTGCAGGAACATTTTTTTTGGCCACGAATGAAAGCCGAAGTTGAAGCCGCAATTCGTCGGTGTACAACGTGCCTCTCGTCGAAGTCTACTGTTCATCCACACGGTTTGTATACTCCGCTACCTATTCCTGAATCCCCTTGGATTGATATTTCTATGGATTTCATATTAGGTTTGCCTAGGAGTAGGTCTGGTAAAGATTCAATATTTGTTGTGGTTGATCGATTTTCAAAAATGGCACATTTTATTCCATGCACAAAAACCACTGATGCTTCGCATGTTGCTTCATTATTTTTCAAAGAGGTTCTTAGATTGCATGGTGTTCCAAGATCCATTGTTTCTGATAGGGATTCTCGATTTTTAAGTTATTTTTGGAAAACACTTTGGGCTAAGTTAGGTACAAAACTAATGTTTTCCACATCACACCACCCTCAAACTGATGGTCAAACAGAAGTTGTTAATCGAACTGTGGGTAGCTTGTTACGTGCCTTAGTTAATGAGAATTTGAAGAGTTGGGAAGAATGTTTAGCTCATGCTGAATTTGCATATAACCGTACGGTTCATAGCTCTACGAATTGTTCTCCATTTGAGGTTGTTTACGGTTTTAACCCATTAACTCCTCTTGATCTTATGCCATTGCCACGCAATGAGCACGTTAGTTTGGATGGCAGAAAAAGGGCTGAATTTGTACAACAACTTCATTCTCAAGTTCGGGATAACCTAAGAAAGGCAGCTGACAATCACGCAAAACAAGCTAACCGTGGGCGCAAGAAAGTTGTTTTTGAGATAGGAGATTGGGTTTGGCTACACTTAAGGAAGGAAAGATTTCCAGAGTTGCGAAAGTCAAAACTTACTCCCCGTGGCGATGGACCTTTTCGAGTGTTGGAACGCATTAATGATAATGCCTACAAACTTGAACTCCCAGGTGAGTACCAAGTCCATGCTACTTTTAATGTTTCTGACTTAAGCCTTTTTGATACAGCGGATGAATATCTTGTTCGGGAGAACAAGAAAGCATTTCAAGAAGGAGGGAATGACGAGGACGTCCAATCTTCAAGCATTCAAATGCCCGTGGGACCCATCACTCGAAGCCGAGCTCGTCAATTTCAAAAATCCGTCACTGCATTGATCAGACGATTTTTCATGGAGAATCAATTTAAGGATGATGCTTGGAGACCACTTAGCCCTTACCTGACGCTCCTTCAATGGGACCCGCAAGAATTCCAATTGAAAGATCAAGAAAATCGCTAATAATGGAAGTTTATCAAGAGAATCATCACTTATGGAGAGAATCACTAATCATGGAAGTATATCAAGAGAATCCTCACTTATGGAGAGAATCACTAATCATGGAAGTATATCAAGGGAATCATCACTTATGGAGATAATCACTAAATCATGGAAGTATATCAAGGGAATCATCACTTATTTCCTTTTATTATAAGTTCCCATATAGTATGATTCCACATCTAAAACTTCCCTAATTATTTATTTCCTTATAGTTAGACTTACCTTTTGGTTTGTTTCCTTTATTACTTGTTGCCTTTTATTTTCCTCAAGGACCTCTATATAAGGTCCTTACCTATCATTGTAATGCGGACCTTTTTTACATCTTGAATTGAATTTCACTTTTATATTTTCTAGTGTTAGGGAGTGATTTCCTCGCATTTAGAATTTCAAATCGGGTCTTTGGAGTGATTCCATCGGTTCGTGGCTTCCAATCCTTTGCAGTGGGATTTAGCCTATTGTTTGTGTTTTACCTATAGATTGATTTCAGGTCCGAGACTTATTCTCGTGGTTGGTTATCATCTATACTAATTCACATTCTCTGCACTATCTTTCTTCTTCTTTCTCTTTTCTTTTATACATATTCTTAATCCATTTGTTCTATTGAACTTTGTGGGTAAGAAAATTATGTTGGTTATAATTATACGCGGCCGGGCCGTGTCATCTGGTATCAGAGCTAGTTGATACAATCTCTTGATTGATATCACGGTTCTTATTTGAAAAAGAAAAAAAAAAGTCAAAAAAAAAAAAAAAAAAAAAACAAAAAGAAAAGAGGCAAAAAAAAAAAAAAAAAAAAAAAAAAGTTATTATCAAATATTTATATTTGTTATTTACTTCTAGTTCTCGAATCATCTTTTCTTTTATAAAAAAAAAACAAAAAAAAATATCTATTTAGATTATTTGTCTTCTACCTTCATTATAAACTTATAATCTTTTGGTTTCCCTACTGTTTTGGATTTTTTGGCTATCGTCTTTGGGAGAATTCCATCGATTTGATTTGAGTCCTTTTTGCGAGACGGAGAGGTACATAAGGTGTGGAGTGATACACGAGAGTTCTAGTGAGGTTATTTTCTTTTTTTTTCTTTCTTCTATTTCTAATGGCAGGGGGTGAAGGATCCAATTCTCAACAAGTTGATGTACAAGGTCTTCTCAACACCATTCTACAAGAGTTCAAAACTCTTCACTATTCTCGATTGGAATTGATGAATAATAGGATGGATCAACTGGAAGAGAATCAACAAAAGTTACAGGAGAATATCCGACCGTTACCGGAAACTCAGAGGCGAAATGATGTTCAACCACATTTGAGGCCAAGACGCAACATTCGGCCCCCACCCCCACACAACTTTGACGAACCCGATGATGAGGAGTTTGAAGGAAATTGGGAACGACGTAGGCATCGTAATAACTATCACCGACGGGATGGAGATGAGGCTATCAACTCGATCAAGTTTCAAGTGCCGCCGTTCCAAGGAAAATCCGACCCTGAAGTATTTTTGCAATGGGAACGAAGGTTAGAATTAATCTTTGATGTTCAACAATTAACTGACCAACAAAAACTCCGTGTGGCTGTAATGGAGTTTTCAGATTATGCCCTTGCATGGTCGGACCAATTGAGCATCAACCGCCACAGAAATAGGGAGGCTCCAGTGCGTACTTGGACAGAACTTCGTACACTCATGCGGAAGAGGTTTGTTCCTCCTCATTACCATCGTGAAGTATTGCAGAGATTGCAGAGCACAGAACAAGGGTCTCGGTCAGTGGAGGAGTACTATGAGGAGCTTGAAACACTTCTTCTACAAGCCGATATCCATGAAGATCAGGAGCAAACAATGTCTAGATTTTTGAATGGGCTTCAAAGGGATATTGCTGATGCGGTAGAGATGTACCAATACATGGACCTCAAGGAGATGGTACACTTGGCCATGAAGGTGGAGAAGCAACTAAAATCAAAGATGATGCAAGGTAATCCGTTTAAACTTGCTCCAATTGTAGGGTCACCTAAAGCACCGCTTCCACAACATATCAACAAAGGAAAAGAGGAGTCCAATTTGAAGTCCTCCTTAGAATCACCCGCAACAAAAGGTACTCCGGATACAAGTGCATCTACTCTTTCATATAGCCTAACTACCCCTCAATCTCTCAAATCTTCATCCTCACCAATAAATACATCTTCCCCGAGCCACTCTCAAATACTCTACCCTTCTACTCAAAAATCAAACACGAGTGTAGTGATTCAGGGTGAAACCAGCTGGAATCTTAAACACGAGAGTGAGAGGTCTAATCTTTTTATGTGTAGGAAGGAAGCTTTACGCTTAGAGCATGGAGTTCATTGTCTGCTATTACTATCTAAACCTTCTTATTTTTCCATGAATGACTAACAAACTTCCATCTAGTTTTTCTAACTTATTGAAGGCGTATGATGATGATTTTCCTGATGAAGTACCCCATGGTTTACCACCCACTCGTGGAATTGAGCACCAAATTGATTTTGTCCCGGGAGCATCAATTCCTAATCGGCCAGCCTATCGAGCCAACCCGGATGAGGTAAAAGAAATACAAAGGCAAGTGGAGGATCTACTGAGCAAAGGTTGGATTCGTGAAAGTCTAAGTCCTTGTGCTGTACCTGTCCTATTGGTGCCAAAAAAAGATGGAGGTTGGCGCATGTGTGTAGATTGCCGAGCCGTCAACGCTATAACAGTTAAGTATCGTCATCCCATTTCTAGATTAGATGACATGCTTGATAATTTGTGTGGTTCTGCAATTTTTTCAAAAATTGATTTAAAAAGTGGTTATCACCAAATTCGAATGAATCAAGGTGATGAATGGAAAACTGCCTTCAAGACTTCTTTTGGTCTATATGAGTGGTTAGTTATGCCATTTGGACTTACTAATGCCCCAAGCACATCCATGCGATTGATGAATCATGTTTTACAGAATTTTATAAATAAGTTTGTTGTCGTATACTTTGATGACATACTTGTTTATAGTACTTCTATTGAAATACATGTTGAACATTTGCAAGAAGTTTTAGATGTTTTACGGGCTGAGAAGTTATATGCTAACTTGAAAAAATGCGATTTTTGTGTCGACAAGTGCAACTTTTTGGGTTTTATTGTAGGAAAAGATGGAGTATGTGTAGATCCTGCGAATATTGCAGCCATCCAAGAATGGCCTACACCTACTAGCGTGCGTGATATCCGCAGTTTCCATGGCCTTGCAAGTTTCTACCGTCAATTTGTGCGGAACTTCAGCACTATTGCAGCACCCTTAACTGCAGTTATCAAAAAGGAGGATAAGTTTGAGTGGGGAAGTGAACAACAAAATGCTTTTGATACTTTAAATTCGAAACTTACATGTGCACCCGTACTTGCTTTACCTGATTTCTTTAAACCGTTTGAACTTGATGCCTCTAGTGTAGGTATTGACGCCGTCCTCTCGCAAGAAAAGAGACCCGTTGCATTTTTTAGTGTAAAGCTACATGGCCCTGCGTTGAATTTCTCAACCTACGATAAGGAATTGTACTCCTTAGTGCAGGACCTGCTCACATGGCAACATTATGTACGTCCTCCAGAAGTTGAAGCAGCAATTCGTCGGTGTACAACGTGCTTCTCGTTGAAGTCTTCTGTTCATCCACACGGTTTGTATCCTCTGCTACCTATTCTTGAATCCCCTTGGGTTGATGTTTCTATGGATTTCATATTAGGTTTGCCTAGGAGTAGTCCTGGTAAAGATTCAATATTTTTTGTGGTTGATCGATTTTCAAAAATGGCACATTTTATTCCATGCACAAAAACCACTGATACTTTGCATGTTGCTTCATTATTTTTCAAAGAGGTTCTTAGATTGCATGGTGTTCCAAAATCCATTGTTTCTGATAGGGATTCTCGATTTTTAAGTTATTTTTGGAAAACACTTTGGGCTAAGTTAGGTACAAAACTAATGTTTTCCACATCACACCACCCTCAAACTGATGGTCAAACAGAAGTTGTTAATCGAACTGTGGGTAGCTTGTTACGTGCCTTAGTTAATGAGAATTTGAAGAGTTGGGAAGAATGTTTAGCTCATGCTGAATTTGCATATAACCGTACGGTTCATAGCTCTACGAATTGTTCTCCATTTGAGGTTGTTTACGGTTTTAACCCATTAACTCCTTTTGATCTTATGCCATTGCCACGCAATGAGCACGTTAGTTTGGATGGCAGAAAAAGGGCTGAATTTGTACAACAACTTCATTCTCAAGTTCGGGATAACCTAAGAAAGGCAGCTGACAATCACGCAAAACAAGCTAACCGTGGGCGCAAGAAAGTTGTTTTTGAGATAGGAGATTGGGTTTGGCTACACTTAAGGAAGGAAAGATTTCCAGAGTTGCGAAAGTCAAAACTAACTCCCCGTGGCGATGGACCTTTTCGAGTGTTGGAACGCATTAATGATAATGCCTACAAACTTGAACTCCCAGGTGAGTACCAAGTCCATGCTACTTTTAATGTTTCTGACTTAAGCCTTTTTGATACAGCGGATGAATATCTTGTTCGGGAGAACAAGAAAGCTTTTCAAGAAGGAGGGAATGACGAGGACGTCCAATCTTCAAGCATTCAAATGCCCGTGGGACCCATCACTCGAAGCCGAGCTCGTCAATTTCAAAAATCCGTCACTGCATTGATCAGACAACTTTTCATGGAGAATCAATTTAAGGATGATGCTTGGAGACCACTTAGCCCTTACCTGACGCTCCTTCAATGGGACCCGCAAGAATTCCAATTGAAAGATCAAGAAAATCGCTAATAATGAAGGTTATCAAGAGAATCATCACTTATGGAGAGAATCACTAATCATGGAAGTATATCAAGAGAATCCTCACTTATGGAGAGAATCACTAATCATGGAAGTATATCAAGGGAATCATCACTTATGGAGAGAATCACTAAATCATGGAAGTATATCAAGGGAATCATCACTTATTTCCTTTTATTATAAGCTCCCATATAGTATGATTCCATATCTAAAACTTCCCTAATTATTTATTTCCTTATAGTTAGACTTACCTTTTGGTTTGTTTCCTTTATTACTTGTTGCCTTTTATTTTCCTCAAGGACCTCTATATAAGGTCCTTACCTATCATTGTAATGCGAACCTTTTTTACATCTTGAATTGAATTTCACTTTTATATTTTCTAGTGTTAGGGAGTGATTTCCTCGCATTTAGAATCTCAAATCGGGTCTTTGGAGTGATTCCATCGGTTCGTGGCTTCCAATCCTTTGCAGTGGGATTTAGCCTATTGTTTGTGTTTTACCTATAGATTGATTTCAGGTCCGAGACTTATTCTCGTGGTTGGTTATCATCTATACTAATTCACATTCTCTGCACTATCTTTCTTCTTCTCTCTCTTTTCTTTTATACATATTCTTAATCCATTTGTTCTATTGAACTTTGTGGGTAAGAAAATTATGTTGGTTATAATTATACGCGGCCGGGCCGTGTCATATATAGTATAAAGGAAATACATTCAAAAAACAAAAGCGTTAAATATACCAATTTCGAACACTCTACAACAAATACGAAAAGTACTCTAATTAGCACGATAGAGCACAAAGTAAGTATAATCTATAACATGCTATATAATATAAAGGAAAAACATTGAAAAAACAAAAGCGCTAAATGTACTAATTTCGAACACTCTACAACAAATACGAAAAGCAATGAGATTAGAACTATATAGAGCACAAAGTAAGTATAATCTATAACATGCTATATATATAAAGGAAAAACATTGAAAAAACAAAAGCGCTAAATGTACTAATTTCGAACACTCTACAAGAAATACGAAAAACACTGCAATTAGAACAATATAGAGCACAAAGTAAGTATAATCTATAACATGCTATATAATATAAAGGAAAAACATTGAAAAAACAAAAGCGCTAAATATACTAATTTCGAACACTCTAAACAAATACGAAAAGCACTGCAATTAGAACTACATAGAGCACAAAGTAAGTATAATCTATAACATGCTATATAGTATAAAGGAAAAACATTGAAAAAACAAAAGCGCTAAATGTACTAATTTCGAACACTCTACAACAAATACGAAAAGCAATGAATTAGAACTATATAGAGCACAAAGTAAGTATAATCTATAACATGCTATATAATATAAAGGAAAAACATTGAAAAAACAAAAGCGCTAAATATACTAATTTCGAACACTCTACAACAAATACGAAAAGCACTGCAATTAGAACTACATAGAGCACAAAGTAAGTATAATCTATAACATGCTATATAATATAAAGGAAAAACAATGAAAAAACAAAAGCGCTAAATGTACTAATTTCGAACACTCTACAACAAATACGAAAAGCACTGCAATTAGAACTATATAGAGCACAAAGTAAGTATAATCTATAACATGCTATATAATATAAAGGAAAAACATTGAAAAAACAAAAGCGCTAAATGTACTAATTTCGAACACCCTACAACAAATACGAAAAGCACAACAATTAGAACTATATAGAGCACAAAGTAAGTATAATCTATAACATGCTATATAATATAAACGAAAAACATTGAAAAAACAAAAGCGCTAAATATACTAATTTCGAACACTCTACAACAAATACGAAAAGCACTCAATAGAACTATAGAGCACAAAGTAAGTATAATCTATAACATGCTATATAATATAAAGAAAAAACATTGAAAAAACAAAAGCGCTAAATGTACTAATTTCGAACACTCTACAACAAATACGAAAAGCACAACAATTAGAACTATATAGAGCACAAAGTAAGTATAATCTATAACATGCTATATAGTATAAACGAAAAACATTGAAAAAACAAAAGCGCTAAATATACTAATTTCGAACACTCTACAACAAATACGAAAAGCACTGCAATTAGAACTATAGAGCACAAAGTAAGTATAATCTATAACATGCTATATAATATAAAGGAAAAACATTGAAAAAACAAAAGCGCTAAATGTACTAATTTCGAACACTTACAACAAATACGAAAAGCACAACAATTAGAACTATATAGAGCACAAAGTAAGTATAATCTATAACATGCTATATAATATAAAGGAAAACATTGAAAAAACAAAAGCGCTAAATATACTAATTTCGAACACTCTACAACAAATACGAAAAGCACTGCAATTAGAACTATAGAGCACAAAGTAAGTATAATCTATAACATGCTATATAATATAAAGGAAAAACATTGAAAAAACAAAAGCGCTAAATATACTAATTTCGAACACTCTACAACAAATACGAAAAGCACTCTAATTAGAACTATAGAGCACAAAGTAAGTATAATCTATAACATGCTATATAATATAAAGGAAAAACATTGAAAAAACAAAAGCGCTAAATGTACTAATTTCGAACACTCTACAACAAATACGAAAAGCACTCTAATTAGAACTATAGAGCACAAAGTAAGTATAATCTATAACATGCTATATAATATAAAGGAAAAACATTGAAAAAACAAAAGCGCTAAATGTACTAATTTCGAACACTCTACAACAAATACGAAAAGCACAACAATTAGAACTATATAGAGCACAAAGTAAGTATAATCTATAACATGCTATATAATATAAAGAAAAACATTGAAAAAACAAAAGCGCTAAATATACTAATTTCGAACACTCTACAACAAATACGAAAAGCATTCAATAGAACTATAGAGCACAAAGTAAGTATAATCTATAACATGCTATATAATATAAAGAAAAAACATTGAAAAAACAAAAGCGCTAAATGTACTAATTTCGAACACTCTACAACAAATACGAAAAGCACTGCAATTAGAACTATATAGAGCACAAAGTAAGTATAATCTATAACATGCTATATAATATACTAATTTCGAACACTCTACAACAAATACGAAAAGCACTCTAATTAGAACTATAGAGCACAAGTAAGTATAATCTATAACATGCTATATAATATAAAGGAAAAAAACATTGAAAAACAAAAGCGCTAAATGTACTAATTTCGAACACTCTACAACAAATACGAAAAGCACTGCAATTAGAACAATATAGAGCACAAAGTAAGTATAATCTATAACATGCTATATAGTATAAAGGAAAAACATTGAAAAAACAAATGCGCTAAATATACTAATTTCGAACACTCTACAACAAATACGAAAAGCACTGCAATTAGAACTATAGAGCACAAGTAAGTATAATCTATAACATGCTATATAATATAAAGAAAAACATTGAAAAACAAAAGCGCTAAATATACTAATTTCGAACACTCTACAACAATACGAAAAGCACTGCAATTAGAACTATATAGAGCACAAAGTAAGTATAATCTATAACATGCTATATAATATAAAG